>NW_026734422.1:300000-443000 GCF_949786415.1 Peromyscus eremicus
TACTCTACTGGTTTCCTATAGGGCCAGAACAGTGAGCTTGCTCAGAATATAATGACGGTACTTCCTACACACACGGGCCATATCTAGTTCAACTCTGCTTAGGAAACTGACAAGAACAGTAGCTGCTCTTCAGTCAGATACACTGTACTTGCTGAGAACAGACGCGCGTGCTACTTGCACTGTGTATGGCAATTGGAGCACAATAGTGACTCGTCTTACCATAAAACAACTCTTGCTCATAGGACAAAAAACTGCATGTGACTCAACTCCATTCAGGACTGGGAAACAAACTCTAGCTCGCCTTACAAGAAACACACTCTGCTTTTGAGAAAAGAGCACTCTTCTACTCTACTGTGTTTCCTATAGGGCCAGAACAGTGAGCTAGCTCAGAACATAAGAACTGTGCTTCCTACACACACGGGCCTTATCTAGTTCAACTCTGCTTAGGAAACTGACAAGAACAGTAGCTCCTCTTCAGTCCGATACACTGAACTTGCTGGGAACAGACGCATGTGCTATTTGCACTGTGTCTGGCAATGGGAGCGCAATAGTGACATTCCTACCAGAAAACATTTCTTGCTCGTAGGACCACAAACTTCATGTGATTCAACGCCATTTAGGACTGGGAAACAAACGCTAGCTCGCCTTACAAGAAACACACTCTGCTTTAGAGAATAAAGCACTCTTCTACTCTACTGTGTTTTCTATGGGGTCAAAACAGTGAACTTGCTCGGAACAAAAGAACTGTGCTTCCTACACACACGGATCATTTCTAGTTCAACTCTGCTTATGAAACTGACAAGAACAGTAGTTCCTATTCAGTCCAATACACTGTCCTTGCTGGGAACAGACGCGAATGCTATTTGTCCTGTGAATGGCAATGGGAGCACAATAGTACTTTCTTACCAGAAAGCAACTCTTTCTCGTAGGACCACAAACTGCATGTGGTTCAACTACATTTAGGACTGGGAAACAAACGCTAGCTCGCCTTACAAGAAACACACTCTGCTTTTGAGAAAAGAGCACTCTTCTACTCTACTGTGTTTCCTATGGGGTCCGAACAGTGAGCTTGCTCAGAACATAATAACTGTGCTTCCTACACACATGGGCCATATCTAGTTCAACTCTGCTTAGGAAACTGACAAGAACAGTAGCTCCTCTTCAGTCTGATACACTGAACCTGGTGGGAACAGATGAGAGTGCTATTTGCACTGTGTGTGGGAATGGGAGCGCAATAGTGACTTTCCTTACCAGAAAACAACTCTTGCACCTAGGACCACAAACTGCATGTGATTCAACACCATTTATGACTGGGAAACAAATGCTAGCTCGCCTTACAAGAAACACTCTCTGCTTTTGAGAAAAGAGCACTCTTCTACTCTACTGTGTTTCCTATGGAGTTCAAAGAGTGAGCTTGCTCAGAACAAAGAACTGTGCTTCCTACACACATGGACCATATCTTGTTCAACTCTGCTTAGGAAATTGACACGAACAGTAGCTCCTCTTCAGTTCATTACACTGTACTTGCTGGGAACAGACGCGAGTGCTATTTGCACTGTGTATGGCATTTGGAGCACAATAGTGACTCTTCTTACCAGAAAACAACTCTTGCTCGTAGGACCAAAAACTGCATGTGACTCAACTCATTTAGGACTGGGAAACAAACGTGAGCTTGCCTTACAAGAAACACACTCTGCTTTAGAGAAAAGAGCACTCATCTTCTCTACTGTGTTTCCTATAGGGCCAAAACAGTGAGCTTTCTCAGAACATAATAACTGTGCTTCCTAAACACACGGGCCATATCTAGTTCAACTCTGCTTAGGAAACTGACAAGAACAGTAGTTCCTATTCAGTCCAATACACTGTACTTGCTGGGAAGAGACGCGAATGCTATTTGTCCTGTGTATGGCAATGGGAGCACAATAGTGACTTTCCTTACCAGAAAACAACTCTTTCTCGTAGGACCACAAACTGCATGTGATTCAACTCCATTTAGGACTGGGAAACAAACGCTAGCTCGCCTTACAAGAAACACACTCTGCTTTTGAGAAAAGAGCACTCTTCTACTCTACTGTGTTTCCTAGGGGGTCCAAACAGTGAGCTTGCTCAGAACAAAAGAACTGTTCTTCCTACACACATGGACCATATCTAGTTCAACTCTGCTTAGGAAACTGGCAAGAACAGTAGCTCCTATTCAGTCCAATACACTGTGCTTGCTGGGAACAGACGCGAGTGCTATTTGCACTGTGTATGGCATTTGGAGTACAATAGTGACTCTTCTTACCAGAAAACATCTCTTGCTCGTAGGACCAAAAACTGCCTGTGACTCAACTCCATTTAGGACTGGGAAACAAACGCGAGCTCGCCTTACAAGAAACACACTCTGCTTTAGAGAAAATAGCACTCTTCTACTATACTGTGTTTCCTATAGGGCCAGAACAGTGAGCTTGCTCAGAACATAATAACTGTGCTTCCTACACACACGGGCCATATCTAGTTCAACTCTACTTAGGAAACTGACAAGAACAGTAGCTGCTCTTCAGTCAGATACACTGTACTTGCTGAGAACAGACGCGCGTGCTACTTGCACTGTGTATGGCAATTGGAGCACAATAGTGACTCGTCTTACCAGAAAACAACTCTTGCTCATAGGACCAAAAACGGCATGTAACTCAAATCCATTTAGGACTGGGAAACAAACGCTAGCTCGCCTTACAAGAAACACACTCTGCTTTAGAGAAAAGAGCACTCTTCTTCTCTACTGTGTTTCCTATAGGGCCAGAACAGTGAGCTTTCTCAGAACATAATAACTGTGCTTCCTAAACACACGGGACGTATCTAGTTCAACTCTGCTTAGGAAACTGACAAGAACAGTAGCTCTTCTTCAGTCCGATACACTGTACTTGCTGGGAACATACGCCAGTGCTATTTGCACTGTGTATGTCAAAGGGAGCACAATAGTGACATTCCTTACCAGAAATCAACTCTTGCTCGTAGTAGCAGAAACTGCATGGGATTCAACTCCATTTAGGACTGGGAAACAAACGATAGCTTGCTTTACAAAAAACACACTCTGCTTTTGAGAAAAGAGCACTCTTCTACTCTACTGTGTTTCCTATGGGGTCCGAACAGTGAGCTTGCTCAGAACAAAAGAACTGTGCTTCCCACACACACGGCCATATCTAGTTCAATTCTGCTTAGGAACCTGACAAGAACAGTATATCCTCTTCAGTCCAATACACTGTACTTGCTGCGAACAGACGCCAGTGCTATTTGTCCTGTGTATGGCAATGGCAGCGCAATAGTGACTCTTCTTACCATAAAACAACTCTTGCTCGTAGTAGCAGAAACTGCATGGGATTCAACTCCATTTAGGACTGGGAAACAAACGCTAGCTCGCCTTACAAGAAACATACTCTGCTTTAGAGAAAAGAGCACTCTTCTACTCTACTGTGTTTGCTATGGGGTCCAAACAGTGAGCTTGCTCAGAACAAAAGAACTGTGCTTCCTACACACACGGATCATATCTAGTTCAACTCTGCTTAGGACACTGACAAGAACAGTAGCACCTATTCAGTCCAATACACTGTACTTGCTGGGAACAGACGGGAGTGCTATTTGCACTGTGAAAGTCAATGGGAGTGCAATGTGACTTTCCTTACCCAAAAACAACTCTTGTTCGTAGAAAAAGAAACTGTATGTGATTCAACTCCATTTAGGACTAGGAAAAAAATGCTAGCTCGCCTTACAAGAAACACACTCTGCTTTTGAGAAAAGAGCGATCTTCTACTCTACTGTGTTTCCTGTGAGGTCCGAACAGTGAGCTTGCTCAGAACAAAAGAACTGTGCTTCCTACACACAAGGACCATATGTAGTTCAACTCTGCTTAGGAAACTGACAAGAACAGTAGCTCCTATTCAGTCCAATACACTGTACTTGCTGGGAACAGACGCCAGTGCTATTTGCCCTGTGTATGGCAATGGGAGCACAAGAGTGACTTTCCTTACCAGAAAACAACTCTTGTTCTTAGGACCAGAAACTGCATGTGATTCAACTCCATTTAGGACTAGGAAACAAACGCTAGCTCGCCTTACAAGAAACACACTCTGCTTTTGAGAAAAGAGCACTCTTCTACTCTACTGTGTTTCCTATAGGGCCAGAACAGTGAGCTTGCTCAGAACATAAGAACTGTGCTTCCTACACACACGGGCTTTATCTAGTTCAACTCTGCTTAGGAAACTGACAAGAACAGTAGCTCCTCTTCAGTCCGATACACTGTACTTGCTGGGAACAGACGCCAGTGCTATTTGCACTGTGTATGGCAATGGGAGCGCAATAGTGACTTTCCTTACCAGAAAACAACTCTTGCTCGTAGGACCAGAAACTGCATGTGATTCAACTCCATTTAGGACTGGGAAACAAACGCTAGCTCGCCTTACAATAAACACTCTCTACTTTTGAGAAAAGAGCACTCTTCTACTCTACTGTGTTTCCTACGGGGTCCAAAAAGTGAGCTTGCTCAGAACAAAGAACAGTGCTTCCTACACACATGGACCATAACTAGTTCAACTCTGCTTAGGACACTGACAAGAACAGTAGCTCCTCTTCAGTTCGATACACTGTACTTGCTGGGAACAGACGCCAGTGCTATTTGCACTGTGTATGGCAAAGGGAGCCCAATAGTGACTTTCCTTACCAGAAAACAACTCTTGCTCATAGGACCGCAAACTGCATGTGATTCAACTCCGTTTAGGACTGGGAAACAAATGCTACCTCGCCTTACATGAAACACACTCTGCTTTTGAGAAAAGAGCACTATTCTACTCTATTGTGTTTCCTATGGTGTCCAACAGTGAGCTTGCGCAGAACAAAAGAACTGTGCTTCCTACACACATGGGCCTTATCTAGTTAAACTCTGCTTAGGAAACTGAAAAGAACAGTAGCTCCTCTTCAGTCTGATACACTGTACTTGGTGGGAACAGATGCGAGTGCTATTTGCACTGTGTGTGGCAATGGGAGCGCAATAGTGACTTTCCTTCCCAGAAAACAACTCTTGCTCGTAGGACCACAAACTGCATGTGATTCAACTCCATTTATGACTGGGAAACAAATGCTAGCTCGCCTTACAAGAAACACTCTCTGCTTTTGAGAAAAGAGCACTCTTCTACTCTACTGTGTTTCCTATGGGGTCCAAAAAGTGAGCTTGCTCTGAACAAAGAACTGTGCTTCCTACACACATGGACCATATCTAGTTCAACTCTGCTTAGGAAACTGACACGAACAGTAGCTCCTATTCAGTCCCATACACTGTACTTGCTGGGAACAGACGCGAGTGCTATTAGCACTGTGTATGGCATTTGGAGCACAATAGTGACTCTTCTTACCAGAAAACAACTCTTGCTCGTAGGACCAAAAACTGCATGTGACTCAACTCCATTTAGGACTGGGAAACAAATGCTAGCTCGCCTTACAAGAAACACACTCTGCTTTAGAGAAAAGAGCATTCTTCTACTCTACTGTGTTTCCCATCGGGCCAGAACAGTGAGCTTGCTCAGAACATAAAAAATGTGCTTCCTAAACAAACGGGCCATATCTAGTTCAACTCTGCTTAGGAAACTGACAAAAACAGTAGCTCCTCTTCAGTCCGATACACTGTACTTGCTGGGAACAGACACGAGTGCTATTTGCACTGTGTATGGCAATGGCAGCGCAATAGTGACTCTTCTTACCAGAAAACAACTCTTGCTCGTAGTACCAGAATCTGCATGGAATTCAACTCCATTTAGGACTGGGAAACAAACGCTAGCTCGCCTTACAAGAAACACACTCTGCTTTAGAGAAAAGAGCACTCTTCTACTCTACTGTGTTTCCTATGGGGTCCAAACAGTGAGCTTGCTCATAACAAAAGAACTGTGCTTCCTACACACACGGATCATATCTAGTTCAACTCTGCTTAGGAAACTGACAACAACAGTAGCTCCTCTTCAGTCTGATACACTGTACTTGCTGAGAAGAGACGCGAGTGCTACTTGCACTGTGTATGGCAATTGGAGCACAATAGTGACTCTTCTTACCAGAAAACTACTCTTGCTCGTAGGACAAAAAACTGCATGTGACTCAACTCCATTTAAGACTGGGAAACAAACTCTAGCTCGCCTTACAAGAAACACACTCTGCTTTTGAGAAAAGAGCACTCGTCTACTCTACTGTGTTTCCTATAGGGCCAGAAGAGTGAGCTTGCTCAGAACAAAAGAACTGTGCTTCCTACACACACGGATCATATATAGCTCAACTGTGCTTAAAAAACTGACAAGAACAGTAGCACCTATTCAGTCCAATACACTGTACTTGCTGGGAACAGACGCGAGAGCTATTTGCACTGTGAATGGCAAAGGGAGCGCAATAGTGACTTTCCTTACCAGAAAACAACTCTTGTTCGTAGGACCAGAAACTGCATGTGATTCAACTCCATTTAGAGCTAGGAAACAAACGCTAGCTCGCCTTACAAGAAACACACTTAGCTTTAGAGAAAAGAGCACTCATCTACTCTACTGTGTTTCCTATAGGGCCAGAACAGTGAGCTTGCTCAGAACATAAGAACTGTGCTTCCTACACACACGGGCCATATCTAGTTCAACTCTGCTTAGGAAACTGACAAGAACAGTAGCTCCTCTTCAGTCCGATGCACTGTACTTGCTGGGAACAGACGCCAGTGCTCTTTGTCATGTGTATGGCAATGGCAGCGCAATAGTGACTACTCTTACCATAAAACAACTCGTGCTTGTAGTACCAGAAACTGCATTTGATTCAACTCCATTTAGGACTGGGAAACAAACGCTAGCTCGCCTTACAAGAAATACACTCTGCTTTTGAAAAAAGAGCACTCTTCTACTCTACTGTGTTTTCTATAGGGCCAGAACAGTGAGCTTGCTCAGAACAAATGAACTGTGCTTCCTAGACACACGGGCCATATCTACTTCAACTCTGCTTAGGAGACTGAGAAGAACAGTAGCTCCTCTTCAGTCCAATACACTGTACTTGCTGGGAACAGACAGGAGTGCTATTTGCACTGTATGGCAATGGGAGCACAATAGTGACTTTCCTTACCAGAAAACAAATCTTGCTCGTAGGACCAGAAACTGCATGTGATTCAACTCCATTTAGGAATGGGAAACAAACGCTAGCTCGCCTTACAAGAAACACACTCTGCTTTAGAGAAAAGAGCACTCTTCTACTCTACTGTGTTTCCTAGGGGGTCCAAACAGTGAGCTTGCTCAGAACAAAAGAATTGTGCTTCCTACACACACGGACCATATGTAGATCAACTCTGCTTAGGAAACTGACAAGAACAGTAGCTCCTCTTCAGACAAATACACTGTACTTGCTGGGAACAGACGCGAGTGCTATTTGCACTGTGTATGGCATTTGGAGCACAATAGTGACTCTTCTTACCAGAAAACAACTCTTGCTCGTAGGACCAAAAACTGCATGTGACTCAACTCCATTTAGGACTGGGAAACAAATGCTAGCTCGCCTTACAAGAAACACACTCTGCTTTAGAGAAAAGAGCATTCTTCTACTCTACTGTGTTTCCCATCGGGCCAGGACAGTGAGCTTGCTCAGAACATAATATACTGTGCTTCCTAAACAAACGGGCCATATCTAGTTCAACTCTGCTTAGGAAACTGACAAGAACAGTAGCTCCTCTTCAGTCCGATACAGTGTACTTGCTGGGAACAGACGCGAGAGCTATATGCACTGTGTATGGCAAAGGGAGCACAGTAGTGACTTTCCTTACCAGAAAACAACTCTTGTTCATAGGACCAGAACCTGCATGTGATTCAACTCCGTTTAGGACTGGGAAACTAATGCTAGCTCGCCTTACATGAAACACACTCTGCTTTTGAGAAAAGAGCACTCTTCTACTCTACTGTGTTTCCTATGGGGTCCGAACAGTGAGCTTCCTCAGAACAAAAGAACTGTGCTACCTACACACATGGGCCATATCTAGTTCAACTCTGCTTAGGAAACTGACAAGAACAGTAGCTCCTCTTCAGTTTGATACACTGTACTTTGTAGGAACAGATGCGAGTGCTATTTGCACTGTGTGTGGCAATGGGAGCGCAATAGTGACTTTCCTTTCCAGAAAACAACTCTTGCTCGTAGGACCACAAACTGCATGTGATTCAACTCCATTTATGACTGGGAAACAAATGCTAGCTCGCCTTACAAGAAACACTCTCTAATTTTGAGAAAAGAGCACTCTTCTACTCTACTGTGTTTCCTATGGGGTCCAAAAAGTGAGCTTGCTCAGAACAAAGAACAGTGCTTCCTACACACATGGAACATAACTAGTTCAACTCTGCTTAGGACACTGACAATAACAGTAGCTCTTCTTCAGTCCGATACAATGTACTTGCTGGGAACAGACGCCAGTGCTATTTGCACTGTGGTTGGCAATGGGAGCGCAATAGTGACTTTCCTTACCAGAAAACAACTCTTGCTCGTAGGACCAGAAACTGCATGTGATTCAACTCCATTTATGACTGGGAAACAAATGCTAGCTCGCCTTACATGAAACACACTCTGCTTTTGAGAAAAGAGCACTCTTCTACTATACTGTGTTTCCTATGGGGTCCAAACAGTGAGCTTGCTCTGAACAGAAGAACTGTGCTTCCTACACACACGGGCCATATCTAGTTCAACTCTGCTTAGAATACTGACTAGAACAGGAGCTCCTCTTCAGTCCAATACTCTGTACTTGCAGGGAGCAGACGCGAGTGCTATTTGCACTGTGTATGGCAAAGAGAGCGCAATAGTGACTCTTCATACAAGGAAACAACTCTTGCTCGTAGGACAAAAAAAACTGCATGTGACTCAACTCCATCTAGGACTGGGAAACAAACGCAAGCTCGCCTTACAAGAAACACACTCTGCTTTTGAGAAAAGAGCACTCTTCTACTCTACTGTGTTTCCTATAGGGCCAGAACAGTGAGCTTGCTCAGAACAAAAGAACTGTGCTTCCTACACACACGGCCATATCTAGTTCAATTCTGCTTAGGAACCTGACAAGAACAGTAGATCCTCTTCAGTCCAATACACTGTACTTGCTGGGAACAGACGCCAGTGCTATTTGTCCTGTGTATGGCAATGGCAGCGCAATAGTGACTATTCTTACCATAAAACAACTCTTGATCGTAGGACCAGAAACTGCATGTGATTCCCCTCCATTTAGGACTGGGAAACAAACGCTAGCTAGCCTTACAAGAAACACACTTTGCTTTAGAGAAAAGAGCACACTTCTACTCTACTGTGTTTCCTTTGGGGTCCAAACAGTGAGCTTGCTCAGAACAAAAGAACTGTGCTTCCTACACACAAGGACCATATGTAGTTCAACTCTGCTTAGGAAACTTAGAAGAACAGTAGCTCCTCTTTAGTCCAATACACTGTACTTGCTGGGAACAGACGGGAGGGCAATTTGCAATGTGTATGGCAATGGGAGTGCAATAGTGACTTTCCTTACCAGAAAACAACTCTTGCTCGTAGGACCAGAATCTGCATGTGATTCAACTCCATTTAGTACTAGGAAACAAACGCTAGATCGCCTTACAAGAAACACACTCTGCTTTTGAGAAAAGCGCACTCTTCTACTCTACTGTGTATCCTATGGGGTCCGAACAGTGAGCTTGCTCAGAACAAAAAAAATGTGCTTCCTACACACACGGCCAATTCTAGTTCAAGTCTGCTTAGGAAACTGACAAGAACAGTAGCACCTATTCAGTCCCATACACTGTACTTGCTGGGAACAGACGCGAGTGCTATTTGCACTGTGTATGGCAATGGGAGCGCAATAGTGACTTTCCTTACCAGAAAACACCTCCTGTTCGTAGGACCAGAAACTGCATTTGATTCAACTCCATTTAGGACTAGGAAACAAACGCTAGCTCGCCTTACAAGTAACACACTCTGCTTTAGAGAAAAGAGCACTCTTCTACTCTACTGTGTTTCCAATAGGGCCAGAACAGTGAGCTTGCTCAGAACATAATAACTGTGCTTTCTACACCCACGGGCCATATCTAGTTCAATTCTACTTAGGAAACTAACAAAAACAGGAGCTCCTCTTCAGTCCGATACACTGTACTTGCTGGGAATAGACGCGAATGCTATTTGTCCTGTGTATGGCAATGGGAGCGCAATAGTGACATTCCTTACCAGAAAACAACTCTTGCTCGTAGGACCACAAACTGCATGTGATTCAACTCCATTTAGGACTGGGAAACAAACGCTAGCTAGCCTTACAAGAAACACACTCTGCTTTTGAGAAAAGAGCACTCTTCTACTCTACTGTGTTTCCTAAGGGGTCCAAACAGTGAGCTTGCTCAGAACAAAAGAACTGTGCTTCCTACACACATGGACTATATCTAGTTCAACTCTGCTTAGGAAACTGACAAGAACAGTAGATCCTCTTCAGTCCAATACACTGTACTTGCTGGGAACAGACGCCAGTGCTATTTGTCCTGTGTATGGCAATGGCAGCGCAATAGTGACTATTCTTACCATAAAACAACTCTTGATCGTAGGACCAGAAACTGCATGTGATTCCCCTCCATTTAGGACTGGGAAACAAACGCTAGCTAGCCTTACAAGAAACACACTTTGCTTTAGAGAAAACAGCACTCTTCTACTCTACTGTGTTTCCTATGGGGTCCAAACAGTGAGCTTGCTCAGAACAAAAGAACTGTGCTTCCTACACACAAGGACCATATGTAGTTCAACTCTGCTTAGGAAACTTAGAAGAACAGTAGCTCCTCTTTAGTCCAATACACTGTACTTGCTGGGAACAGACGGGAGGGCAATTTGCACTGTGTATGGCAATGGGAGTGCAATAGTGACTTTCCTTATCAGAAAACAACTCTTGCTCGTAGGACCAGAAACTGCATGTGAATCAACTCCATTTTGTACTGGGAAACAAACGCTAGCTCGCCTTACAAGAAACACACTCTGCTTTTGAGAAAAGCGCACTCTTCTACTCTACTGTGTATCCTATGTGGTCCGAACAGTGAGCTTGCTCAGAACAAAAAAACTGTGCTTCCTACACACACGGGCCATATCTAGTTCAACTCTGCTTAGGAAACTGACAAGAACAGTAGCGCCTATTCATTCAAATACACTGTACTTGCTGGGAACAGACGCGAGTGCTATTTGCACTGTGTATGGCAATGGGAGCGCAATAGTGACTTTCCTTACCAGAAAACACCTCTTGTTCGTAGGACCAGAAACTGCATGTGATTCAACTCCATTTAGGACTAGGAAACAAACGCTAGCTCGCCTTACAAGAAACACACTCTGCTTTAGAAAAGAGCACTCTTCTACTCTACTGTGTTTCCTATGGGGTCCAAACAGTGAGCTTGCTCATAACAAAAGAACTGTGCTTCCTACACACACGGATCATATCTAGTTCAACTCTGCTTAGGAAACTGACAAGAACAGTAGCTCCTCTTCAGTCTGATACACTGTACTTGGTGGGAACAGATGCGAGTGCTATTTGCACTGTGTGTGGCAATGGGAGCACAATAGTGACTTTCCTTACCAGAAAACAACTCTTGCTCGTAGGACCACTAACTGCATGTGATTCAACTCCATTTATGACTGGGAAACAAATGCTAGCTCGCTTACAAGAAACACTCTCTGCTTTTGAGAAAAGAGCACTCTTCTACTCTACTGTGTTTCCTATGGGGTCCAAAAAGTGAGCTTGCTCAGAACAAAGAACTGTGCTTCCTACACACATGGACCATATCTAGTTCAACTCTGCTTAGGAAACTGACACGAACAGTAGCTCCTATTCAGTCCAATACACTGTACTTGCTGGGAACAGACGCGAGTGCTATTTGCACTGTGTATGGCATTTGGAGCACAATAGTGACTCTTCTTACCAGAAAACAACTCTTGCTCGTAGGACCAAAAACTGCATGTGACTCAACTCCATTTAGGACTGGGAAACAAATGCTAGCTCGCCTTACAAGAAACACACTCTGCTTTAGAGAAAAGAGCATTCTTCTACTCTACTGTGTTTCCCATCGGGCCAGGACAGTGAGCTTGCTCAGAACATAATATACTGTGCTTCCTAAACAAACGGGCCATATCTAGTTCAACTCTGCTTAGGAAACTGACAAAAACAGTAGCTCCTCTTCAGTCCGATACACTGTACTTGCTGGGAACAGACGCGAGTGCTATTTGCACTGTGTATGGCAATGGCAGCGCAATAGTGACTCTTCTTACCAGAAAAAACTCTTGCTCGTAGTACCACAAACTGCATGGGATTCAACTCCATTTAGGACTGGGAAACAAACGCTAGCTCGCCTTACAAGAAACACACTCTGCTTTAGAGAATAGAGCACTCTTCTACTCTACTGTGTTTCCTATGGGGTCCAAACAGTGAGCTTGCTCAGAACAAAAGAACTGTGCTTCCTACACACACGGATCATATCTAGTTCAACTCTGCTTAGGAAACTGACAAGAACAGTAGCTCCTCTTCAGTCTGATACACTGTACTTCCTGAGAACAGACGCGAGTGCTACTTGCACTGTGTATGGCAATTGGAGTACAATAGTGACTCTTCTTACCAGAAAACAACGCTTGCTCGTAGGACAAAAAACTGCATGTGACTGAACTCCATTTAAGACTGGGAAACAAACTCTAGCTCGCCTTACAAGAAACACACTCTGCTTTTGAGAACAGAGCACTCTTCTACTCTACTGTGTTTCCTATAGGGCCAGAAGAGTGAGCTTGCTCAGAACAAATGAACTGTGCTTCCTAGACACAAGGGCCATATCTAGTTCAACTCTGCTTAGGAAACTGACAAGAACAGTAGCTCCTCTTCAGTCCGATACAGTGTACTTGCTGGGAACAGACGCGAGAGCTATATGCACTGTGTATGGCAAAGGGAGCACAGTAGTGACTTTCCTTACCAGAAAACAACTCTTGTTCGTAGGACCAGAAACTGCATGTGATTCAACTCCGTTTAGGACTGGGAAACAAATGCTAGCTCGCCTTACATGAAACACACTCTGCTTTTGAGAAAAGAGCACTCTTCTACTCTACTGTGTTTCCTATGGGGTCCGAACAGTGAGCTTCCTCAGAACAAAAGAACTGTGCTACCTACACACATGGGCCATATCTAGTTCAACTCTGCTTAGGAAACTGACAAGAACAGTAGCTCCTCTTCAGTTTGATACACTGTACTTGGTAGGAACAGATGCGAGTGCTATTTGCACTGTGTGTGGCAATGGGAGCGCAATAGTGACTTTCCTTTCCAGAAAACAACTCTTGCTCGTAGGACCACAAACTGCATGTGATTCAACTCCATTTATGATTGGGAAACAAATGCTAGCTCGCCTTACAAGAAACACTCTCTACTTTTGAGAAAAGAGCACTCTTCTACTCTACTGTGTTTCCTATGGGGTCCAAAAAGTGAGCTTGCTCAGAACAAAGAACAGTGCTTCCTACACACATGGAACATAACTAGTTCAACTCTGCTTAGGACACTGACAATAACAGTAGCTCCTCTTCAGTCCGATACAATGTACTTGCTGGGAACAGACGCCAGTGCTATTTGCACTGTGGTTGGCAATGGGAGCGCAATAGTGACTTTCCTTACCAGAAAACAACTCTTGCTCGTAGGACCAGAAACTGCATGTGATTCAACTCCATTTATGACTGGGAAACAAATGCTAGCTCGCCTTACATGAAACACACTCTGCTTTTGAGAAAAGAGCACTCTTCTACTCTACTGTGTTTCCTATGGGGTCCAAACAGTGAGCTTGCTCTGAACAGAAGAACTGTGCTTCCTACACACACGGGCCATATCTAGTTCAACTCTGCTTAGAATACTGACTAGAACAGGAGCTCCTCTTCAGTCCAATACTCTGTACTTGCAGGGAGCAGACGCGAGTGCTATTTGCACTGTGTATGGCAAAGAGAGCGCAATAGTGACTCTTCATACAAGGAAACAACTCTTGCTCGTAGGACAAAAAAACTGCATGTGACTCAACTCCATCTAGGACTGGGAAACAAACGCAAGCTCGCCTTACAAGAAACACACTCTGCTTTTGAGAAAAGAGCACTCTTCTACTCTACTGTGTTTCCTATAGGGCCAGAACAGTGAGCTTGCTCAGAACAAAAGAACTGTGCTTCCTACACACACGGCCATATCTAGTTCAATTCTGCTTAGGAACCTGACAAGAACAGTAGATCCTCTTCAGTCCAATACACTGTACTTGCTGGGAACAGACGCCAGTGCTATTTGTCCTGTGTATGGCAATGGCAGCGCAATAGTGACTATTCTTACCATAAAACAACTCTTGATCGTAGGACCAGAAACTGCATGTGATTCCCCTCCATTTAGGACTGGGAAACAAACGCTAGCTAGCCTTACAAGAAACACACTTTGCTTTAGAGAAAAGAGCACACTTCTACTCTACTGTGTTTCCTTTGGGGTCCAAACAGTAAGCTTGCTCAGAACAAAAGAACTGTGCTTCCTACACACAAGGACCATATGTAGTTCAACTCTGCTTAGGAAACTTAGAAGAACAGTAGCTCCTCTTTAGTCCAATACACTGTACTTGCTGGGAACAGACGGGAGGGCAATTTGCAATGTGTATGGCAATGGGAGTGCAATAGTGACTTTCCTTACCAGAAAACAACTCTTGCTCGTAGGACCAGAATCTGCATGTGATTCAACTCCATTTAGTACTAGGAAACAAACGCTAGATCGCCTTACAAGAAACACACTCTGCTTTTGAGAAAAGCGCACTCTTCTACTCTACTGTGTATCCTATGGGGTCCGAACATTGAGCTTGCTCAGAACAAAAAAACTGTGCTTCCTACACACACGGCCATATCTAGTTCAAGTCTGCTTAGGAAACTGACAAGAACAGTAGCACCTATTCAGTCCCATACACTGTACTTGCTGGGAACAGACGCGAGTGCTATTTGCACTGTGTATGGCAATGGGAGCGCAATAGTGACTTTCCTTACCAGAAAACACCTCCTGTTCGTAGGACCAGAAACTGCATTTGATTCAACGCCATTTAGGACTAGGAAACAAACGCTAGCTCGCCTTACAAGAAACACACTCTGCTTTAGAGAAAAGAGCACTCTTCTACTCTACTGTGTTTCCAATAGGGCCAGAACAGTGAGCTTGCTCAGAACATAAGAACTGTGCTTCCTACACCCACGGGCCATATCTAGTTCAATTCTACTTAGGAAACTAACAAAAACAGGAGCTCCTCTTCAGTCCGATACACTGTACTTGCTGGGAACAGACGCGAATGCTATTTGTCCTGTGTATGGCAATGGGAGCGCAATAGTGACATTCCTTACCAGAAAACAACTCTTGCTCGTAGGACCACAAACTGCATGTGATTCAACTCCATTTAGGACTGGGAAACAAACGCTAGCTAGCCTTACAAGAAACACACTCTGCTTTTGAGAAAAGAGCACTCTTCTACTCTACTGTGTTTCCTAAGGGGTCCAAACAGTGAGCTTGCTCAGAACAAAAGAACTGTGCTTCCTACACACATGGACTATATCTAGTTCAACTCTGCTTAGGAAACTGACAAGAACAGTAGATCCTCTTCAGTCCAATACACTGTACTTGCTGGGAACAGACGCCAGTGCTATTTGTCCTGTGTATGGCAATGGCAGCGCAATAGTTACTATTCTTACCATAAAACAACTCTTGATCGTAGGACCAGAAACTGCATGTGATTCCCCTCCATTTAGGACTGGGAAACAAACGCTAGCTAGCCTTACAAGAAACACACTTTGCTTTAGAGAAAAGAGCACTCTTCTACTCTACTGTGTTTCCTATGGGGTCCAAACAGTGAGCTTGCTCAGAACAAAAGAACTGTGCTTCCTACACACAAGGACCATATGTAGTTCAACTCTGCTTAGGAAACTTAGAAGAACAGTAGCTCCTCTTTAGTCCAATACACTGTACTTGCTGGGAACAGACGGGAGGGCAATTTGCACTGTGTATGGCAATGGGAGTGCAATAGTGACTTTCCTTATCAGAAAACAACTCTTGCTCGTAGGACCAGAAACTGCATGTGAATCAACTCCATTTTGTACTGGGAAACAAACGCTAGCTCGCCTTACAAGAAACACACTCTGCTTTTGAGAAAAGCGCACTCTTCTACTCTACTGTGTATCCTATGTGGTCCGAACAGTGAGCTTGCTCAGAACAAAAAAACTGTGCTTCCTACACACACGGGCCATATCTAGTTCAACTCTGCTTAGGAAACTGACAAGAACAGTAGCGCCTATTCATTCAAATACACTGTACTTGCTGGGAACAGACGCGAGTGCTATTTGCACTGTGTATGGCAATGGGAGCGCAATAGTGACTTTCCTTACCAGAAAACACCTCTTGTTCGTAGGACCAGAAACTGCATGTGATTCAACTCCATTTAGGACTAGGAAACAAACGCTAGCTCGCCTTACAAGAAACACACTCTGCTTTAGAAAAGAGCACTCTTCTACTCTACTGTGTTTCCTATGGGGTCCAAACAGTGAGCTTGCTCATAACAAAAGAACTGTGATTCCTACACACACGGATCATATCTAGTTCAACTCTGCTTAGGAAACTGACAAGAACAGTAGCTCCTCTTCAGTCTGATACACTGTACTTGCTGAGAACAGACGCGAGTGCTACTTGCACTGTGTATGGCAATTGGAGCACAATAGTGACTCTTCTTACCAGAAAACAACTCTTGCTCGTAGGACAAAAAACTGCATGTGATTCAACTCCGTTTAGGACTGGGAAACAAAAGCTAGCTCGCCTTACATGAAACACACTCTGCTTTTGAGAAAAGAGCACTCATCTACTCTACTGTGTTTCTTATGGGGTCCGAACAGTGAGCTTGCTCAGAACAAAAGTACTGTGCTTCCTACACACATGGGCCATATCTAGTACAAATCTGCTTAGGAAACTGACAAGAACAGTAGCTCCTCTTCAGTCTGATACACTGTACTTGGTGGGAACAGATGCGAGTGCTATTTGCACTGTGTGTGGCAATGGGAGCGCAATAGTGACTTTCCTTACCAGAAAACAACTCTTGCTCGTAGGACCACTAACTGCATGTGATTCAACTCCATTTATGACTGGGAAACAAATGCTAGCTCGCTTACAAGAAACACTCTCTGCTTTTGAGAAAAGAGCACTCTTCTACTCTACTGTGTTTCCTATGGGGTCCAAAAAGTGAGCTTGCTCAGAACAAAGAACTGTGCTTCCTACACACATGGACCATATCTAGTTCAACTCTGCTTAGGAAACTGACACGAACAGTAGCTCCTATTCAGTCCAATACACTGTACTTGCTGGGAACAGATGCGAGTGCTATTTGCACTGTGTATGGCATTTGGAGCACAATAGTGACTCTTCTTACCAGAAAACAACTCTTGCTCGTAGGACCAAAAACTGCATGTGACTCAACTCCATTTAGGACTGGGAAACAAATGCTAGCTCGCCTTACAAGAAACACACTCTGCTTTAGAGAAAAGAGCATTCTTCTACTCTACTGTGTTTCCCATCGGGCCAGGACAGTGAGCTTGCTCAGAACATAATATACTGTGCTTCCTAAACAAACGGGCCATATCTAGTTCAACTCTGCTTAGGAAACTGACAAAAACAGTAGCTCCTCTTCAGTCCGATACACTGTACTTGCTGGGAACAGACGCGAGTGCTATTTGCACTGTGTATGGCAATGGCAGCGCAATAGTGACTCTTCTTACCAGAAAAAACTCTTGCTCGTAGTACCACAAACTGCATGGGATTCAACTCCATTTAGGACTGGGAAACAAACGCTAGCTCGCCTTACAAGAAACACACTCTGCTTTAGAGAATAGAGCACTCTTCTACTCTACTGTGTTTCCTATGGGGTCCAAACAGTGAGCTTGCTCAGAACAAAAGAACTGTGCTTCCTACACACACGGATCATATCTAGTTCAACTCTGCTTAGGAAACTGACAAGAACAGTAGCTCCTCTTCAGTCTGATACACTGTACTTCCTGAGAACAGACGCGAGTGCTACTTGCACTGTGTATGGCAATTGGAGTACAATAGTGACTCTTCTTACCAGAAAACAACGCTTGCTCGTAGGACAAAAAACTGCATGTGACTGAACTCCATTTAAGACTGGGAAACAAACTCTAGCTCGCCTTACAAGAAACACACTCTGCTTTTGAGAACAGAGCACTCTTCTACTCTACTGTGTTTCCTATAGGGCCAGAAGAGTGAGCTTGCTCAGAACAAATGAACTGTGCTTCCTAGACACAAGGGCCATATCTAGTTCAACTCTGCTTAGGAAACTGACAAGAACAGTAGCTCCTCTTCAGTCCGATACAGTGTACTTGCTGGGAACAGACGCGAGAGCTATATGCACTGTGTATGGCAAAGGGAGCACAGTAGTGACTTTCCTTACCAGAAAACAACTCTTGTTCGTAGGACCAGAAACTGCATGTGATTCAACTCCGTTTAGGACTGGGAAACAAATGCTAGCTCGCCTTACATGAAACACACTCTGCTTTTGAGAAAAGAGCACTCTTCTACTCTACTGTGTTTCCTATGGGGTCCGAACAGTGAGCTTCCTCAGAACAAAAGAACTGTGCTACCTACACACATGGGCCATATCTAGTTCAACTCTGCTTAGGAAACTGACAAGAACAGTAGCTCCTCTTCAGTTTGATACACTGTACTTGGTAGGAACAGATGCGAGTGCTATTTGCACTGTGTGTGGCAATGGGAGCGCAATAGTGACTTTCCTTTCCAGAAAACAACTCTTGCTCGTAGGACCACAAACTGCATGTGATTCAACTCCATTTATGATTGGGAAACAAATGCTAGCTCGCCTTACAAGAAACACTCTCTACTTTTGAGAAAAGAGCACTCTTCTACTCTACTGTGTTTCCTATGGGGTCCAAAAAGTGAGCTTGCTCAGAACAAAGAACAGTGCTTCCTACACACATGGAACATAACTAGTTCAACTCTGCTTAGGACACTGACAATAACAGTAGCTCCTCTTCAGTCCGATACAATGTACTTGCTGGGAACAGACGCCAGTGCTATTTGCACTGTGGTTGGCAATGGGAGCGCAATAGTGACTTTCCTTACCAGAAAACAACTCTTGCTCGTAGGACCAGAAACTGCATGTGATTCAACTCCATTTATGACTGGGAAACAAATGCTAGCTCGCCTTACATGAAACACACTCTGCTTTTGAGAAAAGAGCACTCTTCTACTCTACTGTGTTTCCTATGGGGTCCAAACAGTGAGCTTGCTCTGAACAGAAGAACTGTGCTTCCTACACACACGGGCCATATCTAGTTCAACTCTGCTTAGAATACTGACTAGAACAGGAGCTCCTCTTCAGTCCAATACTCTGTACTTGCAGGGAGCAGACGCGAGTGCTATTTGCACTGTGTATGGCAAAGAGAGCGCAATAGTGACTCTTCATACAAGGAAACAACTCTTGCTCGTAGGACAAAAAAACTGCATGTGACTCAACTCCATCTAGGACTGGGAAACAAACGCAAGCTCGCCTTACAAGAAACACACTCTGCTTTTGAGAAAAGAGCACTCTTCTACTCTACTGTGTTTCCTATAGGGCCAGAACAGTGAGCTTGCTCAGAACAAAAGAACTGTGCTTCCTACACACACGGCCATATCTAGTTCAATTCTGCTTAGGAACCTGACAAGAACAGTAGATCCTCTTCAGTCCAATACACTGTACTTGCTGGGAACAGACGCCAGTGCTATTTGTCCTGTGTATGGCAATGGCAGCGCAATAGTGACTATTCTTACCATAAAACAACTCTTGATCGTAGGACCAGAAACTGCATGTGATTCCCCTCCATTTAGGACTGGGAAACAAAAGCTAGCTAGCCTTACAAGAAACACACTTTGCTTTAGAGAAAAGAGCACACTTCTACTCTACTGTGTTTCCTTTGGGGTCCAAACAGTGAGCTTGCTCAGAACAAAAGAACTGTGCTTCCTACACACAAGGACCATATGTAGTTCAACTCTGCTTAGGAAACTTAGAAGAACAGTAGCTCCTCTTTAGTCCAATACACTGTACTTGCTGGGAACAGACGGGAGGGCAATTTGCAATGTGTATGGCAATGGGAGTGCAATAGTGACTTTCCTTACCAGAAAACAACTCTTGCTCGTAGGACCAGAATCTGCATGTGATTCAACTCCATTTAGTACTAGGAAACAAACGCTAGATCGCCTTACAAGAAACACACTCTGCTTTTGAGAAAAGCGCACTCTTCTACTCTACTGTGTATCCTATGGGGTCCGAACAGTGAGCTTGCTCAGAACAAAAAAACTGTGCTTCCTACACACACGGCCATATCTAGTTCAAGTCTGCTTAGGAAACTGACAAGAACAGTAGCACCTATTCAGTCCCATACACTGTACTTGCTGGGAACAGACGCGAGTGCTATTTGCACTGTGTATGGCAATGGGAGCGCAATAGTGACTTTCCTTACCAGAAAACACCTCCTGTTTGTAGGACCAGAAACTGCATTTGATTCAACTCCATTTAGGACTAGGAAACAAACGCTAGCTCGCCTTACAAGAAACACACTCTGCTTTAGAGAAAAGAGCACTCTTCTACTCTACTGTGTTTCCAATAGGGCCAGAACAGTGAGCTTGCTCAGAACATAAGAACTGTGCTTCCTACACCCACGGGCCATACCTAGTTCAATTCTACTTAGGAAACTAACAAAAACAGTAGCTCCTCTTCAGTCCGATACACTGTACTTGCTGGGAACAGACCCGAATGCTATTTGTCCTGTGTATGGCAATGGGAGCGCAATAGTGACATTCCTTACCAGAAAACAACTCTTGCTCGTAGGACCACAAACTGCATGTGATTCAACTCCATTTAGGACTGGGAAACAAACGCTAGCTAGCCTTACAAGAAACACACTCTGCTTTTGAGAAAAGAGCACTCTTCTACTCTACTGTGTTTCCTAAGGGGTCCAAACAGTGAGCTTGCTCAGAACAAAAGAACTGTGCTTCCTACACACATGGACTATATCTAGTTCAACTCTGCTTAGGAAACTGACAAGAACAGTAGATCCTCTTCAGTCCAATACACTGTACTTGCTGGGAACAGACGCCAGTGCTATTTGTCCTGTGTATGGCAATGGCAGCGCAATAGTGACTATTCTTACCATAAAACAACTCTTGATCGTAGGACCAGAAACTGCATGTGATTCCCCTCCATTTAGGACTGGGAAACAAACGCTAGCTAGCCTTACAAGAAACACACTTTGCTTTAGAGAAAAGAGCACTCTTCTACTCTACTGTGTTTCCTATGGGGTCCAAACAGTGAGCTTGCTCAGAACAAAAGAACTGTGCTTCCTACACACAAGGACCATATGTAGTTCAACTCTGCTTAGGAAACTTAGAAGAACAGTAGCTCCTCTTTAGTCCAATACACTGTACTTCCTGGGAACAGACGGGAGGGCAATTTGCACTGTGTATGGCAATGGGAGTGCAATAGTGACTTTCCTTATCAGAAAACAACTCTTGCTCGTAGGACCAGAAACTGCATGTGAATCAACTCCATTTAGTACTGGGAAACAAACGCTAGCTCGCCTTACAAGAAACACACTCTGCTTTTGAGAAAAGCGCACTCTTCTACTCTACTGTGTATCCTATGGGGTCCGAACAGTGAGCTTGCTCAGAACAAAAAAACTGTGCTTCCTACACACAGGGGCCATATCTAGTTCAACTCTGCTTAGGAAACTGACAAGAACAGTAGCGCCTATTCATTCAAATACACTGTACTTGCTGGGAACAGACGCGAGTGCTATTTGCACTGTGTATGGCAATGGGAGCGCAATAGTGACTTTCCTTACCAGAAAACTCCTCTTGTTCGTAGGACCAGAAACTGCATGTGATTCAACTCCATTTAGGACTAGGAAACAAACGCTAGCTCGCCTTACAAGAAACACACTCTGCTTTATAAAAGAGCACTCTTCTACTCTACTGTGTTTCCTATGGGGTCCGAACAGTGAGCTTCCTCAGAACAAAAGAACTGTGCTACCTACACACATGGGCCATATCTAGTTCAACTCTGCTTAGGAAACTGACAAGAACAGTAGCTCCTCTTCAGTTTGATACACTGTAATTTGTAGGAACAGATGCGAGTGCTATTTGCACTGTGTGTGGCAATCGGAGCGCAATAGTGACTTTCCTTTCCAGAAAACAACTCTTGCTCATAGGACCACAAACTGCATGTGATTCAACTCCATTTATGACTGGGAAACAAATGCTAGCTCGCCTTACAAGAAACACTCTCTACTTTTGAGAAAAGAGCACTCTTCTACTCTACTGTGTTTCCTATGGGGTCCAAAAAGTGAGCTTGCTCAGAACAAAGAACAGTGCTTCCTACACACATGGAACATAACTAGTTCAACTCTGCTTAGGACACTGACAATAACAGTAGCTCTTCTTCAGTCCGATACAATGTACTTGCTGGGAACAGACGCCAGTGCTATTTGCACTGTGGTTGGCAATGGGAGCGCAATAGTGACTTTCCTTACCAGAAAACAACTCTTGCTCGTAGGACCAGAAACTGCATGTGATTCAACTCCATTTATGACTGGGAAACAAATGCTAGCTCGCCTTACATGAAACACACTCTGCTTTTGAGAAAAGAGCACTCTTCTACTCTACTGTGTTTCCTATGGGGTCCAAACAGTGAGCTTGCTCTGAACAGAAGAACTGTGCTTCCTACACACACGGGCCATATCTAGTTCAACTCTGCTTAGAATACTGACTAGAACAGGAGCTCCTCTTCAGTCCAATACTCTGTACTTGCAGGGAGCAGACGCGAGTGCTATTTGCACTGTGTATGGCAAAGAGAGCGCAGTAGTGACTCTTCATACAAGGAAACAACTCTTGCTCGTAGGACAAAAAAAACTGCATGTGACTCAACTCCATCTAGGACTGGGAAACAAACGCAAGCTCGCCTTACAAGAAACACACTCTGCTTTTGAGAAAAGAGCACTCTTCTACTCTACTGTGTTTCCTATAGGGCCAGAACAGTGAGCTTGCTCAGAACAAAAGAACTGTGCTTCCTACACACACGGCCATATCTAGTTCAATTCTGCTTAGGAACCTGACAAGAACAGTAGATCCTCTTCAGTCCAATACACTGTACTTGCTGGGAACAGACGCCAGTGCTATTTGTCCTGTGTATGGCAATGGCAGCGCAATAGTGACTATTCTTACCATAAAACAACTCTTGCTCGTAGGACCAGAATCTGCATATGAATCCACTCCATTTAGGACTGGGAAACAAACGCTAGCTAGCCTTACAAGAAACACACTTTGCTTTAGAGAAAAGAGCACACTTCTACTCTACTGTGTTTCCTTTGGGGTCCAAACAGTGAGCTTGCTCAGAACAAAAGAACTGTGCTTCCTACACACAAGGACCATATGTAGTTCAACTCTGCTTAGGAAACTTAGAAGAACAGTAGCTCCTCTTTAGTCCAATACACTGTACTTGCTGGGAACAGACGGGAGGGCAATTTGCAATGTGTATGGCAATGGGAGTGCAATAGTGACTTTCCTTACCAGAAAACAACTCTTGCTCGTAGGACCAGAATCTGCATGTGATTCAACTCCATTTAGTAATAGGAAACAAACGCTAGATCGCCTTACAAGAAACACACTCTGCTTTTGAGAAAAGCGCACTCTTCTACTCTACTGTGTATCCTATGGGGTCCGAACAGTGAGCTTGCTCAGAACAAAAAAACTGTGCTTCCTACACACACGGCCATATCTATTTCAAGTCTGCTTAGGAAACTGACAAGAACAGTAGCACCTATTCAGTCCCATACACTGTACTTGCTGGGAACAGACGCGAGTGCTATTTGCACTGTGTATGGCAATGGGAGCACAATAGTGACTTTCCTTACCAGAAAACACCTCCTGCTCGTAGGACCAGAAACTGCATTTGATTCAACTCCATTTAGGACTAGGAAACAAACGCTAGCTCGCCTTACAAGAAACACACTCTGCTTTAGAGAAAAGAGCACTCTTCTACTCTACTGTGTTTCCAATAGGGCCAGAACAGTGAGCTTGCTCAGAACATAAGAACTGTGCTTCCTACACCCACGGGCCATATCTAGTTCAATTCTACTTAGGAAACTAACAAAAACAGGAGCTCCTCTTCAGTCCGATACACTGTACTTGCTGGGAACAGACGCGAATGCTATTTGTCCTGTGTATGGCAATGGGAGCGCAATAGTGACATTCCTTACCAGAAAACAACTCTTGCTCGTAGGACCACAAACTGCATGTGATTCAACTCCATTTAGGACTGGGAAACAAACGCTAGCTAGCCTTACAAGAAACACACTCTGCTTTTGAGAAAAGAGCACTCTTCTACTCTACTGTGTTTCCTAAGGGGTCCAAACAGTGAGCTTGCTCAGAACAAAAGAACTGTGCTTCCTACACACATGGACTATATCTAGTTCAACTCTGCTTAGGAAACTGACAAGAACAGTAGATCCTCTTCAGTCCAATACACTGTACTTGCTGGGAACAGACGCCAGTGCTATTTGTCCTGTGTATGGCAATCGCAGAGCAATAGTGACTATTCTTACCATAAAACAACTCTTGATCGTAGGACCAGAAACTGCATGTGATTCCCCTCCATTTAGGACTAGGAAACAAACGCTAGCTCGCCTTACAAGAAACACACTCTGCTTTAGAAAAGAGCACTCTTCTACTCTACTGTGTTTCCTAAGGGGTCCAAACAGTGAGCTTGCTCAGAACAAAAGAACTGTGCTTCCTACACACACGGGCCATATCTAGTTCAACTCTGCTTAGGACACTGACAAGAACAGTAGCTCCTCTTCAGTCCGATACACTGTACTTGCAGGGAGCAGACGCGAGTGCTATTTGCACTGTGTATGGCAATGATAGTGCAATAGTGACTCTTCATACAAGGAAACAACTCTTGCTCGTAGGACAAAAAAACTGCATGTGACTCAACTCCATCTAGGACTGGGAAACAAACGCTAGCTCGCCTTACAAGAAACACACTTTGCTTTAGAGAAAAGAGCACTCTTCTACTCTACTGTGTTTCCTATGGGGTCCAAACAGTGAGCTTGCTCAGAACAAAGGAACTGTGCTTCCTACACACAAGGACCATATGTAGTTCAACTCTGCTTAGGAAACTGAGATGAACAGTAGCTCCTCTTTAGTCCAATACACTGTACTTGCTGGGAACAGACGGGAGGGCTATTTGCACTGTGTATGGCAATGGGAGTGCAATAGTGTCTTTCCTTACCAGAAAACAACTCTTGCTCGTAGGACCAGATACTGCATGTGATTCAACTCCATTTAGGACTGGGAAACAAACGCTAGCTCGCCTTACAAGAAACACACTCTGCTTTTGAGAAAAGAGCACTCTTCTACTCTACTGTGTATCCTATGGGGTCCGAACAGTGAGCTTGCTCAGAACAAAAAAACTGTGCTTCCTACACACACGGCCATATCTAGTTCAACTCTGCTTAGGAAACTGACAAGAACAGTAGCTCCTCTTCAGTCTGATACACTGTACTTGGTGGGAACAGATGCGAGTGCTATTTGCACTGTGTGTGGCAATGGGAGCGCAATAGGGACTTTCCTTACCAGAAAACAACTCTTGCTCGTAGGACCAGAAACTGCATGTGATTCAACTCCATTTAGGACTAGGAAACAAACGCTAGCTCGCCTTACAAGAAACACACTTTGCTTTAGAGAAAAGAGCACTCTTCTACTCTACTGTGTATCCTATAGGGCCAGAACAGTGAGCTTGCTCTGAACAAAAGAACTGTGCTTCCTACACACACGGGCCATATCTAGTTCAACTCTGCTTAGGAAACTGACAAGAACAGGAGCTCCTCTTCAGTCCAATACTCTGTACTTGCAGGGAGCAGACGCGAGTGCTATTTGCACTGTGTATGGCAATGAGAGCGCAATAGTGACTCTTCATACAAGAAAAAAACTTTTGCTCGTAGGACAAAAAAACTGCATGTGACTCAACTCCATCTAGGACTGGGAAACAAACGCAAGCTCGCCTTACAAGAAACACACTCTGCTTTTGAGAAAAGAGCACTCTTCTACTCTACTGTGTTTCCTAAGGGGTCCAAACAGTGAGCTTGCTCAGAACAAAAGAAGTGTGCTTCCTACACACACGGATCATATCTAGTTCAACTCTGCTTAGGAAACTGACAAGAACAGTAGCTCCTCTTCAGTCTGATACACTGTACTTGCTGAGAACAGACGCGAGTGCTACGTGCACTGTGTATGGCAATTGGAGCACAACAGTGACTCTTCTTACCAGAAAACAACTCTTGCTCGTAGGACAAAAAACTGCATGTGATTCAACTCCGTTTAGGACTGGGAAACAAAAGCTAGCTCGCCTTACATGAAACACACTCTGCTTTTGAGAAAAGAGCACTCATCTACTCTACTGTGTTTCTTATGGGGTCCGAAAAGTGAGCTTGCTCAGAACAAAAGTACTGTGCTTCCTACACACATGGGCCATATCTAGTACAAATCTGCTTAGGAAACTGACAAGAACAGTAGCTCCTCTTCAGTCTGATACACTGTACTTGGTGGGAACAGATGCGAGTGCTATTTGCACTGTGTGTGGCAATGGGAGCGCAATAGTGACTTTCCTTACCAGAAAACAACTCTTGCTCGTAGGACCACTAACTGCATGTGATTCAACTCCATTTATGACTGGGAAACAAATGCTAGCTCGCTTACAAGAAACACTCTCTGCTTTTGAGAAAAGAGCACTCTTCTACTCTACTGTGTTTCCTATGGGGTCTGAACAGTGAGCTTGCTCAGAACAAAAGAACTGTGCTTCCTACACACACGGGCCATATCTAGTTCAACTCTGCTTAGGACACTGACAAGAACAGTAGCTCCTCTTCAGTCCGATACACTGTACTTGCAGGGAGCAGACGCGAGTGCTATTTGCACTGTGTATGGCAATGATAGTGCAATAGTGACTCTTCATACAAGAAAACAACTCTTGCTCGTAGGACAAAAAAACTGCATGTGACTCAACTCCATCTAGGACTGGGAAACAAACGCTAGCTCGCCTTACAAGAAACACACTTTGCTTTAGAGAAAAGAGCACTCTTCTACTCTACTGTGTTTCCTATGGGGTCCAAACAGTGAGCTTGCTCAGAACAAAAGAACTGTGCTTCCTACACACAAGGACCATATGTAGTTCAACTCTGCTTAGGAAACTGAGATGAACAGTAGCTCCTCTTTAGTCCAATACACTGCACTTGCTGGGAACAGACGGGAGGGCTATTTGCACTGTGTATGGCAATGGGAGGGCAATAGTGTCTTTCCTTACCAGAAAACAACTCTTGCTCGTAGGACCAGATACTGCATGTGATTCAACTCCATTTAGGACTGGGAAACAAACGCTAGCTCGCCTTACAAGAAACACACTCTGCTTTTGAGAAAAGAGCACTCTTCTACTCTACTGTGTATCCTATGGGGTCCGAACAGTGAGCTTGCTCAGAACAAAAAAACTGTGCTTCCTACACACACGGCCATATCTAGTTCAACTCTGCTTAGGAAACTGACAAGAACAGTAGCTCCTCTTCAGTCTGATACACTGTACTTGGTGGGAACAGATGCGAGTGCTATTTGCACTGTGTGTGGCAATGGGAGCGCAATAGGGACTTTCCTTACCAGAAAACAACTCTTGCTCGTAGGACCAGAAACTGCATGTGATTCAACTCCATTTAGGACTAGGAAACAAACGCTAGCTCGCCTTACAAGAAACACACTTTGCTTTAGAGAAAAGAGCACTCTTCTACTCTACTGTGTATCCTATAGGGCCAGAACAGTGAGCTTGCTCTGAACAAAAGAACTGTGCTTCCTACACACACGGGCCATATCTAGTTCAACTCTGCTTAGGAAACTGACAAGAACAGGAGCTCCTCTTCAGTCCAATACTCTGTACTTGCAGGGAGCAGACGCGAGTGCTATTTGCACTGTGTATGGCAATGAGAGCGCAATAGTGACTCTTCATACAAGAAAAAAACTTTTGCTCGTAGGACAAAAAAACTGCATGTGACTCAACTCCATCTAGGACTGGGAAACAAACGCAAGCTCGCCTTACAAGAAACACACTCTGCTTTTGAGAAAAGAGCACTCTTCTACTCTACTGTGTTTCCTATAGGGCCAGAACAGTGAGCTTGCTCAGAACAAAAGAACTGTGCTTCCTACACACACGGCCATATCTAGTTCAATTCTGCTTAGGAACCTGACAAGAACAGTAGATCCTCTTCAGTCCAATACACTGTACTTACTGGGAACAGACACCAGTGCAATTTGTCCTGTGTATGGCAATGGCAGCGCAATAGTGACTATTCTTACCATAAAACAACTCTTGATCGTAGAACCAGAAACTGCATGTGATAACCCTCCATTTAGGACTGGGAAACAATCGCTAGCTCGCCTTACAAGAAACACAATTTGCTTTAGAGAAAAGAGCACTCTTCTACTCCACTGTGTTTCCTATAGGGCCAAAACAGTGAGCTTGCTCAGAACAAAAAAACTGTGCTTCCTACACACACGGCCATATCTAGTTCAATTCTGATTAGGAACTTGACAATAACAGTAGATCCTCTTCAGTCCAATACACTGTACTTGCTGCTAACAGACGCCAGTGGTATTTGTCCTGTGTATGGCAATGGTAGCGCAATAGTGACTCTTCTTACCAGAAAACAACTCTTGCTCGTAGTACCAGAAACTGCATGTGATTCAACTCCATTTAGGACTGGGAAACAAACGCTAGTTCGCCTTACAAGAAACACACGCTGCTTTAGAGAAAAGAGCTCTCTTCTACTCTACTGTGTTTCCTATGGGGTCCAAAGAGTGAGCTTGCTCAGAACAAAAGAACTGTGCTTCCTACACACACGGATCATATCTAGTTCAACTCTGCTTAGGAAACTGACAAGAACAGTAGCTCCTCTTCAGTCCGATACACTGTACTTGCAGAGAACAGACGCGAGTGCTACTTGCACTGTGTATGGCAATTGGAGCACAATAGTGACTGTTCTTACCAGAAAACAACTCTTGCTCATAAGACTAAAAACTGCATGTGATTCAACTCCGTTTAGGACTGGGAAACAAATGCTAGCTCGCCTTACATGAAACACACTCTGCTTTTGAGAAAAGAGCACTCTTCTACTCTACTATGTTTCCGACAGGGTCCAAACAGTGACCTTGCTTAGAACAAAAGAACTGTGCTTCCTACACACACGGATCATATCTAGTTCAACTCTGCTTCGGAAACTGACAAGAACTGTAGCTCCTCTTCAGTCCGATACACTGTACTTGCTGAGAACAGACGCGAGTGCTACTTGCACTGTGTATGGCAATTGGAGCACAATAGTGACTCTTCTTACCAGAAAACAACTCTTGCTCGTAGGACAAAAAACTGCATGTGACTCAACTCCATTTAAGACTGGGAAACAAATTCTAGCTCGCCTTACAAGAAACACACTCTGCTTTTGAGAAAAGAGCACTCTTCTACTCTACTGTGTTTCCTATAGGGCCAAAACAGTGACCTTGCTCAGAACAAAAGAACTGTGCTTCCTACACACATGGGCCATATCTAGTTCAACTGTGCTTAAGAAACTGACAAGAGCAGTAGCACCTATTCAGTCCAATACACTGTACTTGCTGGGAACAGACGCGAGTGCTATTTGCACTGTTTATGGCAATGGGAGCGCAATAGTGACTTTCCTTACCAGAAAACACCTCTTGTTCGTAGGACCAGAAACTGCATGTGATTCAACTCCATTTAGGACTAGGAAACAAACGCTAGCTCGCCTTACAAGAAACACACTCTGCTTTGGAGAAAAGAGCACTCATCTACTCTACTGTGTTTCCTATAGGGCCAGAACAGTGAGCTTGCTCAGAACATAAGAACTGTGCTTCCTACACACACGGGCCATATCTAGTTCAACTCTGCTTAGGAAACTGACAAGAACAGTAGCTCCTCTTCAGTCCGATGCACTGTACTTGCTGGGAACAGATTCCAGTGCTCTTTGTCCTGTGTATGGCAATGGCAGCGCAATAGTGACTATTCTTACCATAAAACAACTCGTGCTCGTAGTACCAGAAACTGCATTTGATTCAACTCCATTTAGGACTGGGAAACAAATGCTAGCTCGCCTTACAAGAAATACACTCTGCTTTTGAGAAAAGAGCACTCTTCTACTGTACTGTGTTTCCTAATGGGCCAGAACAGTGAGCTTGCTCAGAACATAAGAACTGTGCTTCCTACACACACGGGCCATATCTAGTTCAACTCTGCTAAGGAAACTGACAAGAACAGTAGCTCCTCTTCCTTCCGATACACTGTACTTGCTGGGAACAGACGGGAGTGCTATTTGCACTGTATGGCAATGGGAGCACAATAGTGACTTTCCTTACCAGAAAACCAATCTTGCTCGTAGGACCAGAAACTGCATGTGATTCAACTCAATTTAGGAATGGGAAACAAACGCTAGCTCGCCTTACAAGAAACACACTCTGCTTTAGAGAAAAGAGCACTCATCTACTCTACTGTGTTTCCTATAGGGTCAGAACAGTGAGCTTGCTCAGAACATAAGAACTGTGCTTCCAACACACACGGACCATATGTAGATCAACTCTGCTTAGGATTCTGACAAGAACAGTAGCTCCTCCTCAGACCAATAAACTGTACTTGCTGGGAAAAGACGCGAGGGCTTTTTGCACTGTGTATGGCAAAGGGAGCACAATAGTGACTTTCCTTACCAGAAAAAAACTCTTGCTCATAGGACCAAAAACTGCATGTGATTCAACTCAATTTAGGACTGGGAAAAAAACGCTAGGTCACCTTACAAGAAACACACTCTGCTTTTGATAAAAGAGCCCTCTTCTACTCTACTGTGTTTCCTGTGTTGTCCGAACAGTGAGCTTGCTCAGAACAAAAGAACTATGCTTCCTATACACACAGGCCATATCTAGTTCAACTCTGCTTAGGAAACTGACAAGAACAGTAGATCCTCTTCAGTCCAATACAATGTACATGCTGGGAGCAGACGCGAGTGCTATTTGCACTGTGTATGGCAATGGGAGCTCAATAGTGACTCTTCTTACCAGAAAACAACTCTTGGTTGTAGGACCAGAAACTGCATGGGATTCAACTCCGTTTCTGACTGGGAAACAAACACTAGCTAGCCTTACAAGAAACACACTCTGCTTTTGAATAAAGAGCACTCTTCTACTCTACTGTGTTTCCCATGGGGTCCGAACAGTGAGCTTGCTCAGAACAAAAGAACTGTTCTTCACACACACGGGCCATATCTAGTTCAACTCTGCTTAGGAAACTGACAAGAACAGTAGATTTTCTTCTGTCCAATACACTGTACATGCTGGGAACCGACACCAGTGCTATTTGCCCTGTGTATGACAATGGGAGTGCAATAGTGACAATTCTTACCATAAAACAATTCTTGCTCGTAGGACCAAAAACTGCAAGTGACTCAATTTTATTTAGGACTGGGAAACAAACGTTAGCTTGCCTTACAAGAAACACTCTCTGCTTTTGAGAAAAGAGCACTCCTCTACTCTACTGTGTTTCCCATGGGTTCCGAACAGTGAGCTTGCTCAAAACAAAGGAACTGTGCTTCCTACACACAGGGGCCATATCTAGTTCAACTATGCTTAGGAAACTGACAAGAACAGTAGCTCCTCTTCAGTCCAATACACTGTACTTGCTGGGAAGAGATGCGAGTGCTATTTGCACTGTGTATGGCAATGCCAGCGCTATAGTGACTTTCCTTACCAGAAAACAACTCTTGCTCGTAAGACCAAAAACTGCATGTGATTCAACTCCATTTAGGACTGGGAAACAAATGCTAGCTCGCCTTACAAGAAACACACTCTGCTTTTGAGAAAAGGGCACTCTTCTACTCTACTGTGTTTCCTATGGGGTCCGAACAGTGAGCTTCCTCAGAACAAAAGAACTGTGCTTCCTACACACCGTGGCCATATCTAGTTCAACTCTGCTTAGGAAACTGACAAGAACAGAGGATCCTCTTTAGTCCAATTCAATGTACTTGATGGGAACAGACGCGAGTGTTATTTGCACTGTGTATGACAATGGGAGCACAATAGTGACTCTTCTTACCAGAAAACAACTCTTGCTCGTAGGACCAGAAACTGCATGGGATTCAACTCAATTTCTGACTGAGAAACAAACATTAGCTCGCCTAACAAGAAACACACTCTGCTTTTGAGAAAAGAGCACTCTTCTACTCAACTGTGTTTCCTATGGGGTCGAACAATAAGCTTGCTCAGAAAAAAAGAACTGTGCTTCCTACACACACGGGCCATATCTTGTTCAACTCTGCTTAGGAAATTGACAAGAACAGTAGATCCTCTTCAGTCCAATACACTGTACATGCTGGGAACAGATGCCAGTGCTATTTGCACTGTGTATGACAATGGGACCGCAACAGTGACTCTTCTTAAAAGAAAACAACTCTTGCTCGTAGGACCAGAAACTGCATGGGATTCAACTCCATTAAGGACTGGGAAACAAACGCTATCCTGCCTTACAAGAAACAAAATCTGCTTTTGAGAAAAGAGCAGTCTTCTACTCTACTGTGTTTCCTAAGTGTTCCGAACAGTGAGCTTGTTCAGAACAAAAGAACTGTGCTTTCTACACACACGGGCCATATCTAGTTCAACTCTGCTTAAAAAACTTACAAGAAAAGTAGCTCCTCTTCAGCACAATACACTGTACTTGCTGGGAAATGATGCGAGTGCTATTTGCACTGTGTATCGCAATGTGAGCTCAATAGTGACTTTCCTTACCAGAAAACAACTCTTGCTCGTAGGACCGAAAACTGCACATGATTCAACTCCATTTACAACTGGGAAATAAACGCTAGCTTGCCTTACGAGAAACACACTCTGCTTTTGAGAAAAGAGCACTCTTCTACTCTACTGTGTTTCTTATATGGCCAGAACAGTGAGCTTGCTCAGAACAAAAGACCTGTGCTTCCTACACACAGAGCCATATCTAGTTCAATTTTACTTAGGAAACTGGCAAGTACAGTAGCTCCTCTTCAGTCCAGTACAGTGTACTTGCTGAGAACAGACACGTGTGCTATTTGCACTGTGTATGGCAATGGGAGCACAACAGTGACTCTTCTTACCAGAAAACAAATCTTGTTCGTAGGACCAGAAACTGCATGGGATTCAACTCCATTTCTGACTGGGAAACAAACACTAACTCGCCTTACAAGAAAAACACTCTGATTTTGAGAAAAGAGCACTCTTCTACTCTACTTTTTTTCCTATGTGGTCTGAACAGTGAGCTTGCTCAGAACAAAAGAACTGTGCTTCCTACACACACGGACCATATCTAGTTCAACTCTGCTTATGAAACAGACAAGAACAGTAGCTCCTCTTCAGTCCAATACACTGTACTTGCTGGGAACAGACGCTAGTGCTATTTACACTGTGTATGGCAATGGGAGCTCAATAGTGACTTTCCTCACCAGAAAACAACTCTTGCTCGTAGGACCAAAAACTGCATGTGATTTAACTCCATTTAGGACTGGGAAACAAACGCTAGCTCGACTTACAAGAAACACACTCTCCTTTTGAGATAAGAGCACTCTTCTACTCTACTGTGTTTCCTATAGGGCCAGTACAGCGAGCTTGCTCAGAACAAAAGAACTGTGCTTCCTACACACATGGGCCATACCTAGTTCAACTCTTCTTAGGAAACTGACAAGAACAGTATCTCCTCTTCAGTCCAATACACTGTACTTGCTGGGAACAGACGCCAGTGCTATTTGCACTGTGTATTGCAATGGGAGCGCAATAGTGACTCTTCTTACCAGAAAACAACTCTTGCTCGTAGAACCAGAAACTGCATGTGATTCAACTCCATTTAGGACTGGGAAACAAACGCTAGCTCACATTACAAGAAACACACTCTGCTTTTGAGAAAAGAGCACTCTTCTACTCTACGGTGTTTCCTATAATGCCAGAACAGTGAGCTTCCCCAGAACAAAAGAACTGTGCTTCTTACACACACGGGCCATATCTAGTTCAACTCTGCTTAGGAAACTGACAAGAACAGTATCTCCTATTCTGTCCAATACACTGTACTTGTTGGGAAGAGAAGCGAGTGCTATTTGCACTGTGTATGGCAATGGGAGTGCAATAGTGACTCTTCTTACCAGAAAACAACTCTTGCTAATACGTCCAGAAACTGCATGGGATTCAACTCCATTTAGGACTGGGAAAAAAACGCTAGCTCGCCTTACAAGAAACACACTCTGCTTTTGAGAAAAGAGCACTCCTCTACTCTACTGTGTTTCCTATATGGCCAGAACAGTGAGCTTACTCAGAACCAAAGAACTGTGCTTCCTACACACACGGGCCATATCTAGTTCAACTCTGATTAGGAAACTGACGAGAATAGTAGCTCCTCTTCAGTCCAATGCACTGTACTTCCTGGGAACAGACGCGAGTGCTATTTGCACTTTGTATGGAAATGGGAGCGCAATAGTGACTTTCCTTACCAGAAAAAAACTCTTGCTCGTAGGACTAAAAACTGCATGTGATTCAAATCCATTTAGGACTGGGAAACAAACGTTAGCTTGCCTTAAAAGAAACACACTCTGCTTTTGAGAAAATGCACTCTTCTATTCTCCTGTGTTTCCTATAGGGCCAGTACAGTAAGCTTGCTCAGAACAAAAGAACTGTGCTTCCTACACACATGGCCATATCCAGTTCAATTCTGCTTAGGAAACTGACAAGAACAGTAGCTCCTCTTCAGTCCAATACACTCTACATGCTGGGAACAGACGCCAGTGCTATTTGCCCTGTGTATGACAATGGGAGCACAATAGTGTCTCTTCTTACCAGAAAACAACTCTTGCTCGTAGGACCAGAAACTGCATGGGATTCAACTCCATTTAGGACTGGGAAACAAACGCTACATCGCCTTACAAGAAACACACTCTGCTTTTGAGTAAAGAGCACTCTTCTACTCTACTGTGTTTCCCAAGGGCCAGAACAGTGAGCTTGCTCAGAACAAAAGAACTGTGCTTCCTACACACACGGGCCATATCTAGTTCAACTCTGCTTAGGAACTGACGAGAACAGTAGCACCTCTTCAGTCCAATACACTGTACTTGCTGGGAGAACACACGAGTGCTATTTGCACTTTGTATGGAAATGGAAGCGCAATAGTGACTTTCCTTACCAGAAAACAACTCTTTCTCATTGGACCAAAAACTGCATGTGATTCAACTCCATTTAGGACTGGGAAACAAATGCTAGCTCGCCTTACAAGAAACACACTCTGCTTTTGAGAAAAGAGCACTCTTCTACTCTACGGTGTTTCCTATAAAGCCAGAACAGTGAGCTTCCTCAGAACAAAAGAACTGTGCTTCCTACACACACGGGCCATATCTAGTTCAACTCTGCTTAGGAAACTGACAAGAACAGTATCTCCTATTCTGTCCAATACACTGTACTTGCTGGAAAGAGAAGCGAGTGCTATTTGCACTGTGTATGGCAATGGAAGCGCAATAGTGACTCTTCTTACCAGAAAACAACTCTTGCTCTTAGGACCAGAAACTGCATGGGATTCAACTACATTTAGGACTGGGAAAAAAACGCTAGCTCGCCTTACAAGAAACACACTCTGCTTTTGAGAAAAGAGCACTCTTCTTCTCTACTGTGTTTCCCATAGGGCCAGAACAGTGAGCTTGCTCAGAACAAAAGAACTGTGCTTCCTACACACACGAGCCATATCTAGTTCAACTCTGCTTAGGAAACTGACGAGAACAGTAGCTCCCCTTCAGTCCAATACACTGTACTTGCTGGGAACAGACGCCAGTGCTATTTGCACTTTGTATGGAAATGGGAGCGCAATAGTGACTTGCCTTACCAGAAAACAACTGTTGCTCATAGGACCAAAAACTGCATGTGATTCAACTCCATTTAGGACTTGTAAACAAACGCTAGCTCACCTTACAAGAAACAGACTCTGCTTTTGAGAAAAGAGCACTCTTCTACTCTGCTGTGTTTCCTATAGGGCCAGTACAGTGAGCTTGCTCAGAACAAAAGAACTGGGCTTCCTTCACACACGGGCCATATCTAGTTCAATTCTGCTTAGGAAACTGACAAGAACAGTAGCTACTCTTCATTCCAATACACTCTACATGCTGGGAACAGACGCCAGTGCTATTTGCCCTGTGTATGACAATGGGAGCACAATAGTGTCTCTTCTTACCAGAAAACAACTCTTGCTCGTAGGATCAGAAACTGCATGGGATTCAACTCCATTTAGGACTGAGAAACAAACGCTAGCTCACATTACAAGAAACACACTCTGCTTTTGAGAAAAGAGCACTCTTCTACTCTACGGTGTTTCCTATAATGCCAGAACAGTGAGCTTCCTCAGAACAAAAGAACTGTGCTTCCTACACACACGGGCCATATCTAGTTCAACTCTGCTTAGGAAACTGACAAGAACAGTATCTCCTATTCTGTCCAATACACTGTACTTGTTGGGAAGAGAAGCGAGTGCTATTTGCACTGTGTATGGCAATGGGAGTGCAATAGTGACTCTTCTTACCAGAAAACAACTCTTGCTCGTAGGACCAGAAACTGCATGGAATTCAACTCCATTTAGGACTGGGAAACAAACTCTACCTCACCTTACAAGAAACACACTCTGCTTTTGAGAAAAGAGCACTCTTCTACTCTACTGTGTTTCCCAAGGGCCAGAACAGTGAGCTTGTTCAGAACAAAAGAACTGTGCTTCCTACACACACGGGCCATATCTAGTTCAACTCTGCTTAGGAACTGATGAGAACAGTAGCTCCTCTTCAGACCAATACACTGTACTTGCTGGAAACAGACACGAGTGCTATTTGCACTTTGTATGGAAATGGGAGCGCAATAGTGACTTTCCTTACCAGAAAACAACTCTTGCTCATAGGACCAAAAACTGCATGTGATTCAACTCCATTTAGGACTGGGAAACAAACGCTAGCTCTCCTTACAAGAAACACACTCTTCTTTTGAGAAAAGAGCACTCTTCTACTCTACTGTGCTTTTTATAGGGCCAGTACAGTGAGCTTGCTCAGAACAAAGAACTGTGCTGACTACACACACAGGCCATATCTATTTCAATTCTGCTTAGGAAACTGACAAGAACAGTAGATCCTCTTCAGTCCAATACAGTGTACTTGCTGGGAACAGACGCCAGTGCTATTTGCCCTGTGTATGACAATGGGAGCACAATAGTGACTCTTCTTACAAGAAAACAACTCTTGCTCATAGGACCGAAAACTGCATGTGATTCAACTCCATTTCTGACTGGGAAACAAACGCTAGCTCGCCTTACAAGAAACACACTCTGCTTTTGAGAAAAGAGCACTCTTCTACTCTACTGTGTTTCCTATGGGGTAAAACAGTGAGCTTGCTCAGAACAAAAGAACTGTGCTTCCTACACACACGGCCATATCTAGTTCAATTCTGCTTAGGAAACTGACAAGAACAGTAGCTCCTCTTCAGTCCAATACACTGTACTTGCTGGGAACAGACGCGAGTGCTATTTGCACTGTGTATGGCAATGGGAGCGCAATAGTGACTCTTCTTATCAGAAAACAACTCTTGCTCGTAGTACCAGAAACTGCATGGGATTCAACTCCGTTTCTGTCTGGGAAACAAACACTAGCTTTCCTTACAAGAAACACACTCTGCTTTTGAGAAAAGAGCACTCTTCTACTCTACTGTGTTTCCTATGGGGTCTGAACCGTGAGCTTGCTCAGAACAAAAGAACTGTGCTTCAAACACACACCGGCCATATCTAATTCAACTCTGCTTAGGAAACTGACAAGAACAGTAGATCCTCTTCAGTCCAATACACGGTACTTGCTGGGAACAGACACATGTGCTATTTGCACTGTGTATGGCAATGGGAGCACAATAGTGACTCTTCTTATCAGAAAACAACTCTTGCTCGTAGGACCAGAAACTGCATGGGATTCAACTCCATTTCTGTCTGGGAAACAAACACTAGCTTTCCTTACAAGAAACACACTCTGCTTTTGAGAAAAGAACACTCTTCTACTCTACTGTGTTTCCTATGGGGTCTGAACAGTGAGCTTGCTCAGAACAAAAGAACTGTGCTTCCTACACACACGGGCCATATCTAATTCAACTCTGCTTAGGAAACTGACAAGAACAGTAGATCCTCTTCAGTCCCATACACTGTACTTGCTGGGAACAGACGCGAGTGCTATTTGCACTGTGTATGGCAATGGGAGCGCAATAGTGACTTTCCTTACCAGAAAACAACTCTTGCTCGTAGGACCAAAAACTGCATGTGATTCAAATCCATTTAGGACTGAGAAACAAACGCTAGCTCGCCTTACAAGAAACACACTCTGCTTTTGAGAAAAGAGCACTCTTCTACTCTATTGTATTTCCTATATGGCCAGTACAGTGAGCTTGCTCAGAACAAAAGAACTGTGCTTCCTACACACACGGGCCATATCTAGTTGAATTCTGCTTAGAAAACTGACAAGAACAGTAGATCCTCTTCAGTCCAATACACTGTACTTGCTGGGAACAGACGCCAGTGTTATTTGCCCTGTATATGACAATGGGAGCACAATAGTGACTCTTCTTACCAGAAAACAGCTCTTGCTTGTAGGACCAGAAACTGCATGTAATTCAATTCCATTTAGGACTGGGAAACAAATGCTAGCTAGCCTTACAAGAAACACACTCTGTTTTTGAGAAAAGAGCGCTCTTCTACTTTTCGGTGTTTCCTATAGGGCTAGAACAGTGAGCTTGCTCAGAACAAAAGATCTGTGCTGACTACACACACGGGCCATATCTATTTCAATTCTGCTTAGGTAACTGACAAGAACAGTAAATCCTCTTCAGTCCAACACACTGTACTTGCTGGGAACAGATGCCAGTGTTATTTGCCCTGTGTATGACAATGGGAGCGCAGTTGTGAATCTTCTTACCAGAAAACAACTCTTGCTCTTAGGACCCGAAACTGCATGTGATTCAACTCCATTTAGGACTGTGAAACAAACCCTAGCTCGCCTTACAAGAAACACAATCTGCTTTTGAGAAAAGAGCACTCTTCTACTCTATTGTGTTTTCAATGGGGTCCGAACAGTGAGCTTGCTCAGAACAAAAGAACTGTGGTTCCCACACACACGGGCCATATCTAGTTCAACTCTGCTTAGGAAACTGACAAGAACAGTAGCACCTCTTCAGTCCAATACACTGTACTTGCTGGGAACAGACGCGAGTGCTATTTGCACTGTGTATGGCAATGGGAGCATAATAGTGACTTTCCTTACCAGAAAACAACTCTTGCTCTTAGGAGCAGAAACTAAATGTGATTCAACTCCATTTAGGACTGGGAAACAAATGCTAGCTTGCCTTACAAGAAACATACTCTTCTTTTTGAGAAAAGAGCACTCTTCTACTCTATTGTATTTTTTATGGGGTCCGAACAGTGTGCTTGCTCAGAACAAAAGAACTGTGCTTCCTACACACATGGGCCATATCTAGTTCAACTCTGCTTAGGAACCTGACAAGAACAGTAGATCCTCCTCAGTCCAATACACTGTACATGCTGGGAACAGACACCATTGCTATTTGCCCTGTGCATGACAATGGGAGCACAATAGTGACTCTTCTTACCATAAAACAACTCTTGCTCGTAGGACCAGAAACTGCATGGCATTCAACTCCATTTCTGACTGGGAAACAAACACTAGCTCGCCTTACAAGAAACACACTGTGCTTTTGAGAAAAGAGCACTCTTCTACTCTACTGTGTTTCCTAATTGTTCCGAACAGTGAGCTTGCTCAGAACAAAAGAACTGTGCTTTGTACACACACGGTTCATATTTGGTTCAACTCTGCTTAGGAAACTGACAAGAACAGTAGATCCTCTTCAGTCCAATACACGTTACTTCCTGGAAGCAGACGCGTGTGGTATTTGCACAGTGTATGGCAAAGGAAGCACAATAGTGACTTTCCTTACCAGAAAAAATCTCTTGCTCATAGGACCAGAAACTGCATGGCATTCAACTCCATTTAGGACTGGGAAACAAATGCTAGCTCGCCACACAAGAAACACACTCTGCTTTTGAGAAAAGAGCACTCACTACTCTACTGTGTTTCCTATGGGGTCCGAACAGTGAGCTTGCTCAGAACAAAAGAGCTGTGCTTCCTACACACACGGGCAATATCTAGTACAACTCTGCTTAGGAAACTGACAAGAAAAGAGCTCCTCTTCAGTCCAATACACTGTACTTGCTGGGAACAGACGTGAGTGCTATTTGCACTGTGTATGGCAATGGGAGCACAATAGTGACTTTCCTTACCAGAAAACAACTCTTGCTCATAGGACCAAAAACTGCATGTGATTCAACTCCATTTAGGACTGGGAAACAAACGCTAGCTCGCCTTACAAGAAACACACTCTGCTTTTGAGAAAAGAGCACTCTTCTACTCTACTGTGCTTTTTATAGGGCCAGTACAGTGAGCTTGCTCAGAACAATGAACTGTGCTGACTACACACACAGGCCATATCTATTTCAATTCTGCTTAGGAAACTGACAAGAACAGTAGATCCTCTTCAGTCCAATACAGTGTACTTGCTGGGAACAGACGCCAGTGCTATTTGCCCTGTGTATGACAATGGGAGCACAATAGTGACTCTTCTTACAAGAAAACAACTCTTGCTCATAGGACCGAAAACTGCATGTGATTCAACTCCATTTCTGACTGGGAAACAAACGCTAGCTCGCCTTACAAGAAACACACTCTGCTTTTGAGAAAAGAGCACTCTTCTACTCTACTGTGTTTCCTATGGGGTCCAAACAGTGAGCTTGCTCAGAACAAAAGAACTGTGCTTCCTACACACACGGCCATATCTAGTTCAATTCTGCTTAGGAAACTGACAAGAACAGTAGCTCCTCTTCAGTCCAATACACTGTACTTGCTGGGAAAAGACGCGTGTGCTATTTGCACTGTGTTTGGCTATGGGAGCGCAATAGTGACTCTTCTTATCAGAAAACAACTCTTGCTCGTAGGACCAGAAACTGCATGGGATTCAACTCCGTTTCTGTCTGGGAAACAAACACTAGCTTTCCTTACAAGAAACACACTCTGCTTTTGAGAAAAGAGCACTCTTCTACTCTACTGTGTTTCCTAAGTGGTCTGAACCGTGAGCTTGCTCAGAACAAAAGAACTGTGCTTCCTACACACACGGGCCATATCTAATTCAACTCTGCTTAGGAAATTGACAAGAACAGTAGATCCTCTTCAGTCCAATACACTGTACTTGCTGGGAACAGACGCGAGTGCTATTTGAACTGTGTATGGCAATGGGAGCGCAATAGTGACTTTCCTTACCAGAAAGCAACTCTTGCTCGTAGGACCAAAAACTGCATGTGATTCAACTCCATTTAGGACTGAGAAACAAACGCTAGCTCGCCTTACAAGAAACACACTCTGCTTTTGAGAAAAGAGCACTCTTCTACTCTACTGTATTTCCTATATGGCCAGTATAGTGAGCTTGCTCAGAAAAAAAGAACTGTGCTTCCTACACACACGGGCCATATCTAGTTGAATTCTGCTTAGAAAACTGACAAGAACAGTAGATCCTCTTCAGTCCAATACATTGTACTTGCTGGGAACAGACGCCAGTGTTATTTGCCCTTTATAAGACAATGGGAGCACAATAGTGACTCTTCTTACCAGAAAACAGCTCTTGCTTGTAGGACCAGAAACTTCATGTGATTCAATTTCATTTAGGACTGGGAAACAAATGCTAGCTATCCTTAGAAGAAACACACTCTGCTTTTGAGTAAAGAGCACTCTTCTACTTTCCTGTGTTTCCTATAGGGCCAGAACAGTGAGCTTGCTCAGAACAAAAGAACTGTGCTGACTACACACACGGGCCATATCTATTTCAATTCTGCTTAGGTAACTGACAAGAACAGTAGATCCTCTTCAGTCCAATACACTGTACTTGCTGGGAACAGACGCCAGTGATATTTGCCCTGTGTATGACAATGGGAGCACAATAGTGAATCTTCTTACCAGAAAACAACTCTTGCTCTTAGGACCCGAAACTGCATGTGATTCAACTCCATTTAGGACTGTGAAACAAACGCTAGCTCGCCTTACAAGAACCACAATCTGCTTTTGAGAAAAGAGCACTCTTCTACTCTATTGTGTTTTCTATAGGGTCCGAACAGTGAGCTTGCTCAGAACAAAAGAACTGTGGTTCCTACACACACGGGCCATATCTATTTCAACTCTGCTTACGAAACTGACAAGAACAGTAGCTCCTCTTCAGTCCAATACACTGTACTCGCTGTGAACAGACGCGAGTGCTATTTGCACTGTGTATGGCAATGGGAGCACAATAGTGACTTTCCTTACCACAAAACAACTCTTGCTCGTAGGACCAAAAACTGCATGTGATTCAACTCCATTTAGGACTGGGAAACAAACGCTAGCTCGCTTTACAAGAAACACACTCTGCTTTTGAGAAAAGAGCACTCTTCTACTCTACTGTGCTTTTTATAGGGCCAGTACAGTGAGCTTGCTCAGAACAATGAACTGTGCTGACTACACACACAGGCCATATCTATTTCAATTCTGCTTAGGAAACTGACAAGAACAGTAGCTCCTCTTCAGTCCAATACAGTGTACTTGCTGGGAACAGACGCCAGTGCTATTTGCCCTGTGTATGACAATGGGAGCACAATAGTGACTCTTCTTACAAGAAAACAACTCTTGCTCATAGGACCGAAAACTGCATGTGATTCAACTCCATTTCTGACTGGGAAACAAACGCTAGCTCGCCTTACAAGAAACACTCTGCTTTTGAGAAAAGAGCACTCTTCTACTCTACTGTGTTTCCTATGGGGTCCAAAGAGTGAGCTTGCTCAGAACAAAAGAACTGTGCTTCCTACACACACGGCCATATCTAGTTCAATTCTGCTTAGAAAACTGACAAGAACAGTAGCTCCTCTTCAGTCCAATACACTGTACTTGCTGGGAACAGACGCGTGTGCTATTTGCACTGTGTATGGCAATGGGAGCGCAATAGTGACTCTTCTTATCAGAAAACAACTCTTGCTCGTAGGACCAGAAACTGCATGGGATTCAACTCCGTTTCTGTCTGGGAAACAAACACTAGCTTTCCTTACAAGAAACACACTCTGCTTTTGAGAAAAGAGCACTCTTCTACTCTACTGTGTTTCCTATGGGGTCTGAACCGTGAGCTTGCTCAGAACAAAAGAACTGTGCTTCCTACACACACGGGCCATATCTAATTCAACTCTGCTTAGGAAACTGACAAGAACAGTAGATCCTCTTCAGTCCAATACACTGTACTTGCTGGGAAAAGACGCGAGTGCTATTTGAACTGTGTATGGCAATGGGAGCGCAATAGTGACTTTCCTTACCAGAAAGCAACTCTTGCTCGTAGGACCAAAAACTGAATGTGATTCAACTCCATTTAGGACTGAGAAACAAACGCTAGCTCGCCTTACAAGAAACACACTCTGCTTTTGAGAAAAGAGCACTCTTCTACTCTACTGTATTTCCTACATGGCCAGTATAGTGAGCTTGCTCAGAACAAAAGAACTGTGCTTCCTACACACACGGGCCATATCTAGTTGAATTCTGCTTAGAAAACTGACAAGAACAGTAGATCCTCTTCAGTCCAATACACTGTACTTGCTGGGAACAGACGACAGTGTTATTTGCCCTTTATAGGACAATGGGAGCACAATAGTGACTCTTCTTACCAGAAAACAGCTCTTGCTTGTAGGACCAGAAACTGCATGTGATTCAATTCCATTTAGGACTGGGAAACAAATGCTAGCTAGCCTTACAAGAAACACACTCTGCTTTTGAGAAAAGAGCACTCTTCTACTTTCCTGTGTTTCCTATAGGGCCAGAACAGTGAGCTTGCTCAGAACAAAAGAACTGTGCTGACTACACACACAGGCCATATCTATTTCAATTCTGCTTAGGTAACTGACAAGAACAGTAGATCCTCTTCAGTCCAATACACTGTACTTGCTGGGAAAAGACGCCAGTGATATTTGCCCTGTGTATTACAATGGGAGCGCAATAGTGAATCTTCTTACCAGAAAACAACTCTTGCTCTTAGGACCCGAAACTGCATGTGATTCAACTCCATTTAGGACTGTGAAACAAACGCTAGCTCCCTTACAAGAAACACAATCTGCTTTTGAGAAAAGAGCACTCTTCTACTCTATTGTGTTTTCTATGGGGTCCGAACAGTGAGCTTGCTCAGAACAAAAGAACTGTGGTTCCCACACACACGGGCCATATCTAATTCAACTCTGCTTAGGAAAATGACAAGAACATTAGCTCCTCTTCAGTCCAATACACTGTACTTGCTGGGAACAGACGCGAGTGCTATTTGCACTGTGTATGGCAATGGGAGCTCAATAGTGACTCTTCTTAACAGAAAACAACTTTTGCTACTAGGACCAGAAACTGCATGGCATTCAACTCCATTTCTGACTGGGAAACAAACACTAGCTCGCCTTACGAGAAACACACTCTGCTTTTGGGAAAAGAGCACTCTTCTACTCTACTGTGTTTCCTAATTTTTCCGAACAGTGAGCTTGCTCAGAACAAAAGAACTGTGCTTTGTACACACACGGGCCATATCTAGTGCAACTCTGCTTAGGAAACTGATGAGAACAGTAGATCCTCTTCGGTCCAATACACGGTACTTGCTGGAAGCAGACGCGTGTGGTATTTGCACAGTGTTTGGCAATGGAAGCGCAATAGTGACTTTACTTACCAGAAAAAAACTTTTGCTTGTAGGACCAGAAACTGCATGGGATTCAACTCCATTTCTGACTGGGAAACAAACACTAGCTTGCCTTACAAGAAACAGACTCTGCTTTTGAGAAAAGAGCGCTCTACTACTCTACAGTGTTTCCTATAGGGCCAGAACAGTGAGCTTGCTCAGAACAAAAGAACTGTGCTTCCTACAAACTCGGGCAATATCTAGTTCAACTCTGCTTAAGAAACTGACAAGAACAGTAGATCCTCTTCAGTCCAATACACTGTACTTGCTGGGAACAGACGTCAGTGCTATTTGCCCTGTGTATGACAATGGAGCACAATAGTGACTCTTCTTACAAGAAAACAAGTCTTGCTCATAGGACCACAAACTGCATGTGATTCAACTCCATTTCTTACTGGGAAACAAACACTAGCTCGCCTTACAAGAAAAACACTCTGCTTTTGAGAAAAGAGCACTCTTCTACTCTACTGTGTTTCCTATAGGACCAGAACAGTGAGCTTGCTCACAACGAAAAAACTGTGCTTCCTACACACACGGACGATATCTAGTTCAACTCTGCTTAGGAACCTGATAAGAACAGTAGATCCTCCTCAGTCCAATACACTGTACATGCTGGGAACAGACACCATTGCAATTTGCCCTGTGCATGACAATGGGAGCACAATAGTGACCCTTCTTACCAGAAAACAACTCTTGCTCGTAGGACCAGAAACTGCATGGGATTCAACTCCGTTTCTGACTGGGAAACAAACACTAGCTAGCCTTACAAGAAACACACTCTGCTTTTGAATAAAGAGCACTCCTCTACTCTACTGTGTTTCCCATGGGGTCCGAACAGTGAGCTTGCTCAGAACAAAAGAACTGTGCTTCACACACACGGGCCATATCTAGTTCAACTCTGCTTAGGAAACTGACAAGAACAATAGCTCCTCTTCAGGCCAGTTTTCCTAATTGTTCCGAAAAGTGAGCTTGCTCAGAACAAAAGAACTGTGCTTCCTACACACACAGGCCATATCTAGTTCAACTCTGCTTAGGAAACTGACAAGAAAAGAGCTCCTCGTCAGTCCAATACACTGTACTCGCTGTGAACAGACGCGAGTGCTATTTGCACTGTGTATGGCAATGGGGGCACAATAGTGACTTTCCTCTACCAGAAAACAACTCTTGCTCGTAGGACCAAAAACTGCATGTGATTCAACTCCATTTAGGACTGGGAAACAAACACTAGCTCACCTTACAAGAAACACACTCTGCTTTTGAGAAAAGAGCACTCTTCTACTCTACTGTGCTTTTTATAGGGCCAGTACAGTGAGCTTGCTCAGAACAATGAACTGTGCTGACTACACACACAGTCCATATCTATTTCAATTCTGCTTAGGAAACTGACAAGAACAGTAGATCCTCTTCAGTCCAATACACTGTACTTGCTGGGAACAGAGCCAGTGCTATTTGCCCTGTGTATGACAATGGGAGCACAATAGTGACTCTTCTTACAAGAAAACAAGTCTTGCTCATAGGACCACAAACTGGGAAACAAACACTAGCTCGCCTTACAAGAAACACACTCTGCTTTTGAGAAAAGAGCACTCTTCTACTCTACTGTGTTTCCTATGGGGTCCAAACAGTGAGCTTGCTCAGAACAAAAAAACTGTGCTTCCTACACACACGGCCATATCTAGTTCAAGTCTGCTTAGGAAACTGACAAGAACAGTAGCTCCTCTTCAGTCCGATACACTGTACTTGCTGGGAACAGACGCGAGTGCTATTTGCACTGTGTATTTCAATTGGAGCACAATAGTGACTCGTCTTACCAGAAAACAACTCTTGCTTGTAGGACAAAAAACTGCATGTGACTCAACTCCATTTAGGACTAGGAAACAAACGCTAGCTCGCCTTCCAAGAAACACACTCTGCTTTTGAGAAAAGAGCACTCTTCTACTCTACTGTGTTTCCTATGTGTTCCGAACAGTGAGCTTGCTAAGAACAAAAAAACTGTGCTTCCTACACACACAGCCACATCTAGTTCAAGTCTGCTTAGGAACCTGACAAGAACAGTAGCTCCTGTTCAGTCCAATACACTGTACTTGCTGGGAACAGACGCCAGTGCTATTTGTCCTGTGTATGGCAATGGCAGCACAATAGTGACTCTTCTTACCAGAAAACAACTCTTGCTCGTAGGACCAGAAACTGCATGGGATTCAACTCCATTTAGGACTGGGAAACAAACGCTAGCTCGCCTTACAAGAAACACACTCTGCTTTTGAGAAAAGAGCACTCTTCTATATTACTGTGTTTCCTATGGGGTCCAAAAAGTGAGCTTGCTCAGAACAAAAGAACTGTGCTTCCTACACACACGGGACATATCTCGTTCAACTCTGCTTAGGAAACTGACAAGAACAGTAGCTTCTCTTCAGTCTGATACACTGTACTTGCTGGGAACAGACATGAGTGCTATTTGTACTGTGTATGACAATGGGAGCGCAATATTGACTTTCCTTACCAGAAAACAACTCTTGTTCGTAGGACCAGAAACTGCATGGGATTCAACTTCATTTAGGACAAGGAAACAAACGCTAGCTCGACTTACAAGAAACACACTCTGCTTTAGAGAAAAGAGCACTCTTCTACTCTTGTGTGTTTCCTATGGGGTCCAAACAGTGAGCTTGCTTAGAACAAAAGAACTGTGCTTCCTACACACATGGACCATATCTAGTTCAATTTTGCTTAGGAAACTGACAAGAACAGTAGCTCCTATACAGTCCCATACTCTGTACATGCTGGGAACAGACGCGAGTGCTATTTGCACTGTGTATGGCATTTGGAGCGCAATAGTGACTCTTCTTACCAGAAAACAATTCTTGCTCATAGGACCAGAAACTGCATGTGACTCAACTCCATTTAGGACTGGGAAACCAACGCTAGCTCACGTTAGAAGAAACACACTCTGCTTTTGAGAAAAGAGCCATCTTCTACTCTAATGTGTTTCCTAAGGGGTCCGAACAGTGAGCTTGCTCAGAACAAACGAACTGTACTTCCTACACACATGGGCCATATCTAGTTCAACTCTGCTTAGGAAACTGACAAGAACAGTATCTCCTCTTCAGTCCAATACACTGAACTTGCTGGGAACAGACGCCAGTGCTATTTGTACTGTGTATGGCAATGGGAGCGCAATAGTGACTCTTCTTACCAGAAAACAACTCTTGCTCATAGAACCAGAAACTGCATGTGATTCAACTCCATTTATGACTGGGAAACAAACGCTAGCTCACATTACAAGAAACACACTCTGCTTTTGAGAAAAGAGCACTCTTCTACTCTACAGTGTTTCCTATAAAGCCAGAACAGTGAGCTTCCTCAGAACAAAAGAACTGTGCTTCCTACACACACGGGCCATATCTAGTTCAACTCTGCTTAGGAAACTGACAAGAACAGTATCTCCTATTCTGTCCAATACACTGTACTTGTTGGGAAGAGAAGCGAGTGCTATTTGCACTGTATATGGCAATGGAAGCGCAATAGTGACTCTTCTTACCAGAAAAAACTCTTGCTCATACGACCAGAAACTGCATGGGATTCAACTCCATTTAGGACTGGGAAAAAAACGCTAGCTCGCCTTACAAGAAACACACTCTGCTTTTGAGAAAAGAGCACTCTTCTACTCTACTCTGTTTCCTATATGGCCAGAAGAGTGAGCTTGCTCAGAACAAAAGAACTGTGCTTCCTACACACACGGCCATATCTAGATCAATTCTGCTTAAGAAACTGACAAGAACAGTAGATACTCTTCAGTCCAATACACCCAATACACTGTACATGCTGGGAACTGACACCAGTGCTATTTGTCCTGTGTATGACAATGGGAGTGCAATAGTGACAATTCTTACCATAAAACAATTCTTGCTCGTAGGACCAAAAACTGCAAGTGACTCAACTTTATTTAGGGCTGGGAAACAAACGTTAGCTTCCCTTACAAGAAACACACTCTGCTTTTGAGAAAAGAGCACTCCTCTTATCTACTGTGTTTTCCATGGGTTCCGAACAGTGAGCTTGCTCAGAACAAAAGAACTGTGCTTCCTACACACAGGGGCCATATCTAGTTCAACTATGCTTAGGAAACTGACAAGAACAGTAGCTCCTCTTCAGTCCAATACACTGTACTTGCTGGGAAGAGACGCGAGTGCTATTTGCACTGTGTATGGCAATGGGAGCGCTATAGTGACTTTCCTTACCAGAAAACAACTCTTGCTCGTAAGACCAAAAACTGCATGTGGTTCAACTCCATTTAGGACTGGGAAACAAATGCTTGCTCGCCTTTCAATAACACACTCTGCTTTTGAGAATAGGGCACTCTTCTACTCTACTGTGTTTCCTATGTGGTCCGAACAGTGAGCTTGCTCAGAACAAAAGAACTGTGCTTCCTACACACCGGGGACATATCTAGTTCAAGTCTGCTTAGGAAACTGACAAGAACAGAGGATTCTCTTTAGTCCAATACACTGTACTTGCTGGGAACAGACGCGAGTGCAATTTGCACTGTGTATGGGAATGGGAGCGCAATAGTGACTCTTCTTACCAGAAAACAACTCTTGCTCGTAGGACCAGAAACTGCATGTGATTCAACTCTATTTAGGACTGGGAAACAAATGCTAGCTCGCCTTATATGAAACACACTCTGCTTTAGAGAAAAGAGCACTCATCTACTCTACTGTGTTTCCTATAGGGCCAGAACAGTGAGCTTGCTCAGAACATAAGAACTGTGCTTCCTACACACACAGGCCATATCTAGTTCAACTCTGCTTAGGAAACTGACAAGAACAGTAGCTCCTCTTCAGGCCGATGCACTGTACTTGCTGGGAACAGACGCCAGTGCTCTTTGTCCTGTGTATGGCAATGGCAGCGCAATAGTGACTATTCTTACCATAAAACAACTCGTGCTCGTAGTACCAGAAACTGCATTTGATTCAACTCCATTTAGGACTGGGAAACAAATGCTAGCTCGCCTTTCAAGAAATACACTCTGCTTTTGAGAAAAGAGCACTCTTCTACTCTACTGTGTTTCCTATAGGGCCAGAACAGTGAGCTTGCTCAGAACATAAGAACTGTGCTTCCTACACACACGGGCCATATCTAGTTCAACTATGCTAAGGAAACTGACAAGAACAGTAGCTCCTCTTCAGTCCGCTACACTGTACTTGCTGGGAAAAGACGCGAGTGCTATTTGTACTGTGTATGGCAAAGGGAGCACAATAGTGACTTATCTTACCAGAAAACAACTCTTGCTCTTAGGACCAGAAACTGCATGTGATTCAACTCCATTTAGGACTGGGAAACAAACGCTAGCTCGCCTTACAATCAACACACTCTGCTTTAGCGAAAAGAGCACTCTTCTACTCTACTGTGTTTCCTATAGGGCCAGAACAGTGGGCTTGCTCAGAAAAAAAAGAACTGTGCTTCCTACACACACGGCCATATCTAGTTCAATTCTGCTTAGGAACCTGACAAGAACAGTAGATCCTCTTCAGTCCAATACACTGTACTTGCTGGGTACAGACGCCAGTGCTATTTGTCCTCTGTATGGCAATGGCAGCGCAATAGTGACTATTCTTACCATAAAACAACTCGTGCTCATAGTACCAGAAACTGCATTTGATTCAACTCCATTTAGGACTGGGAAACAAACGCTAGCTTGCCTTAAAGAAACACACTCTGCTTTTGAGAAAAGAGCACTCTTCTACTCTACTGTGTTTCCTATAGGGCCAGAACAGTGAGCTTGCTCAGAACATAAGAACTGTGCTTCCTACACATACGGGCCATATCTAGTTCAACTCTGCTTAGGAAACTGACAAGAACAGTAGCTCCTCTTCCTTCCGATACACTTTCCTTGCTGGGAACAGACGCGAGTGCTATTTGCACTGTGTACGGCAATGGGAGTGTAATAGTGACTTTCCTTACCAGAAAACAACTCTTGATCGTAGGACCAGAAACTGCATTTGATTCAACTCCATTTAGGACTGGGAAACAAACGCTAGCTCGCCTTACAAGAAACACACTCTGCTTTTGAGAAAAGAGCACTCTTCTACTCTTCTGTGTTTCCTATAGGGCCAGAACATTGAGCTTGCTCAGAACAAATGAACTGTGCTTCCTAGACACACGGGCCATATCTAGTTCAAATCTGCTTAGGAAACTGACAAGAACAGTAGCTCCTCTTCAGTCCGATGCACTGTACTTGCTGGGAACAGACGCGAGTGCTATTTGCACTGTGTATGGCAAAGGGAGCACAATAGTGACTTTCCTTACCAGAAAACAACTCTTGCTCGTAGGACCAGAAACTTCATGTGATTCAACTCCTTTTAGGACTGGGAAACAAATGCTAGCTCGCCTTACAAGAAACACACTCTGCTTTTGAGAAAAGAGCACTCTTCTACTCTACTGTGTTTCCTATAGGGCCAGAACAGTGAGCTTGCTCATAACAAATGAACTGTGCTTCCTAGACACAAGGGCCATATCTAGTTCAACTCTGCTTAGGAAACTGACAAGAACAGTAGCTCCTCTTCAGTCCGATACAGTGTACTTGCTGGGAACAGACGCGAGTGCTATTTGCACTGTGTATGGCAAAGGGAGCACAATAGTGACTTTCCTTACCAGAAAACAACTCTTGCTCGTAGGACCAGAAACTGCATGTGATTCAACTCCGTTTAGGACTGGGAACCAAACGCTAGCTCGCCTTACAAGAAACACTCTCTACTTTTGAGAAAAGAGCACTCTTCTACTCTACTGTGTATCCTATGGGGTCCGAACAGTGAGCTTGCTCAGAACAAAAAAACCTGTGCTTCCTACACACACGGCCATATCTAGTTCAAGTCTGCTTAGGAAAATGACAAGAACAGTAGCACCTATTCAGTCCAATACACTGTACTTGCTGGGAACAGACGCGAGTGCTATTTGCACTGTGTATGGCAATGGGAGCGCAATAGTGACTTTCCTTACCAGAAAACACCTCTTGTTCGAAGGACCAGAAACTGCATGTGATTCAACTCCATTTAAGACTAGGAAACAAACGCTAGCTCGCCTTACGAGAAACACACTCTGATTTTGAGAAATGAGTACTCTTCTACTCTACTGTGTTCCCTATGGGGTCCAAACAGTGAGCTTGCTCAGAACAAAAGAACTGTGCTTCCTACACACATGGATCATATCTAGTTCAACTCTGCTTAGGAAACTGACAAGAACAGTAGCTCCTATTCAGTCCAATACAATGTACTTGCTGGGAACAGACGTGTGTGCTATTTTCACTGTGTATGGCATTTGGAGCGCAATAGTGACTCTTCTTACCAGAAAACAACTCTTGCTCGTAGGACCAGAAACTGCATGTGATTCAACTCCATTTATGACTGGGAAACAAAAGCTAGCTCGCCTTACAAGAAACACACTCTGATTTAGAGAAAAGAGCACTCTTCTACTCTACTGTGTTTCCTATGGGGTCCAAACAGTGAGCTTGCTCAAAACAAAAGACTGTGCTTCCTACACACAAGGACCATATGTAGTTCAAATCTGCTTAGGAAACTGACAAGAACAGTAGCTCCTATTCAGTCCAATACACTGTAATTGCTGGGAACAGACGCGAGTGCTATTTGCCCTGTGTATGGCAATGGGAGCACAATAGTGACTTTCCTTACCAGAAAACAACTCTTGTTCATAGGAAAAGAAACTGCATGTGATTCAACTCCATTTAGGACTGGGAAACAAACGCTAGCTCACCTTACAAGAAACACACTCTGCTTTTGAGAAAAGAGCACTCTTCTACTCTACTGTGTTTCCTATGGGTTCCGAACAGTCAGCTTGCACAGAACAAAAGAACTGTGCTTCCTACACAAGGGCCATATCTAGTTCAATTCTGCTTAGGAACCTGACAAGAACAGTAGATTCTCTTCAGTCCAATACACTGTACTTGCTGGGAACAGACGCCAGTGATATTTGTCCTGTGTATGGCAATGGCAGCACAATAGTGACTATTATTACCATAAAACAACTCTTGCACGTAGGACCAGAAACTGCATGTGATTCCACTCCATTTAAGACTGGGACACAAACGCTAGCTCGCCTTACAAGAATCACACTCTGCTTTTGAGAAATGAGCACTCTTCTACTCTACTGTGTTTCCTATGGTGTCCAAACAGTGAGCTTGCTCAGAACAAAAGACTGTGCTTCCTACACACAAGGACCATATGTAGTTCAACTCTGCTTAGGAAACTGAGAAGAACAGTAGCTCCTCTTTAGTCCAATACACTGTACTTGCTGGGAACAGACGCGAGTGCTATTTGCACTGTGTATGGTAATGGGAGCACAATAGTGACTTTCCTTACCAGAAAACACCTCTTGTTCGTAGGACCAGAAACTGCATGTGATTCAACTCCATTTAGGACTGGGAAACAAACGCTAGCTTGCCTTACAAGAAACACACTCTGCTTTAGAGAAAAGAGCACTCTTCTACTCTACTATGTTTCCTATAGGGCCAGAACAGTGAGCTTGCTCAGAACATAAGAACTGTGCTTCCTACACACGCGGGCCATATCTAGTTCAATTCTACTTAGGAAACTAAAAAAAACAGTAGCTCCTCTTCAGTCCGATACACTGTACTTGCTGCGAACAGATGCCAGTGCTATTTGTCCTGTGTATGGCAAAGGGAGCACAATAGTGACTTATCTTACCAGAAAACAACTCTTGCTCGTAGTAACAGAAACTGCATGGGATTCAACTCCATTTAGATCTGCAAAACAAACGCTAGCTCGCCTTTCAAGAAACACACTCCGCTTTAGAGAAAAGAGCACTCATTTACTCTACTGTGTTTCCTATAGGGCCAGAACAGTGAGCTTGCTCAGAACATAAGAACTGTGCTTCCTACATACACGGGCCATATCTAGTTCAACTCTGCTTAGGAAACTGACAAAAACAGTAGCTCCTCTTTAGTCCAATACACTGTACTTGCTGGGAACAGACGGGAGGGCTATTTGCACTGTGTATGGCAATGGGAGTGCAATAGTGACTTTCCTTACCAGAAAACAACTCTTGCTCGTAGGACCAGAAACTGCATGTGATTCAACTCCATTTAGTACTGGGAAACAAACGCTAGCTCGCCTTACAAGAAACACACTCTGCTTTTCTGAAAAGAGCACTCTTCTACTCTACTGTTTATCCTGTGGGGTCCGAATATTGAGCTTGCTCAGAACAAAAAAACTGTGCTTCCTACACACACGGCTAAATCTAGTTCAAGTCTGCTTAGGAAACTGACAAGAACAGTAGCACCTATTCAGTCCATTACACTGTACTTGCTGGGAACAGACGCGAGTGCTATTTGCACTGTGTATGGCAATGGGAGCGCAATAGTGACTTTCCTTACCAGAAAACACCTCTTGTTCGTAGGACCAGAAACTTCATGTGATTCCACTCCATTTAGGACTGGGACACAAACGCTAGCTCGCCTTACAAGAAACACACTCTGCTTTAGAGAAAAGAGCTCTCTTCTACTCTACTGTGTTTCCTATAGGGCCAGAACAGTGAGCTTGCTCAGAACATAAGAACTGTGCTTCCTACACACATGGACCTTATCTAGTTCAACTCTGCTTAGAGAACTGACAAGAACAGTAGCTCCTATTCAGTCCAACACACTGTGCTTGCTGAGAACTGACGCGAGTGCTATTTGCACTGTGTATGGCAATGGGAGTGCAATAGTGACTTTCCTTACCAGAAAACACCTCTTTTTCGTAGGACCAGAAACTTCATGTGATTCAACTCCATTTAGGACTAGGAAACAAACGCTTGCTCGCCTTACAAGAAACACACTCTGCTTTAGAGAAAAGAGCACTCTTCTACTCTACTGTGTTTCCTATAGGGCCAGAACAGTGAGCTTGCTCAGAACATAAGAACTGTGCTTCCTACACACACGGGCCATATCTAGTTCAATTCTACTTAGGAAACTAACAAAAACAGTAGCTCCTCTTCAGTCCGATACACTGTACTTGCTGGGAACAGACGCGAATGCTATTTGTCCTGTGTATGGCAATGGGAGCGCAATAGTGACTTTCCTTACCAGAAAACAACTCTTGCTCGTAGGACCACAAACTGCATGTGATTCAACTCCATTTAGGACTGGGAAACAAACACTAGCTAGCCTTACAAGAAACACACTCTGCTTTTGAGAAAAGAGCACTCTTCTACTCTACTGTGTTTCCTATGGTGTCCAAACAGTGAGCTTGCTCAGAACAAAAGAACTGTGCTTCCTACACACACGGATCATATCTAGTCCAACTCTAATTAGGAAACTGACAAGAACAGTAGCACCTATTCAGTCCGATACACTGTACTTGCTGGGAACAGACGCGAGTGCTATTTGCACTGTGGATGGCAATGGGAGCGCAATAGTGACTTTCCTTACCAGAAAACAACTCTTGCTCGTAGGACCAGAAACTGCATGTGATTCAACTCCATTTAGGACTGGGAAACAAATGCTAGCTCACCTTACATGAAACACACTCTGCTTTTGAGAAAAGAGAACTCTTCTACTCTACTGTGTTTCCTATGGTGTCTGAACAGTGTGATTGCTCTGAACAAAAGAACTGTGCTTCCTACACACACGGGCCATATCTAGTTCAACTCTTCTTAGGAAACTGACAAGAACAGGAGCTCCTCTTCAGTCCAATACTCTGTACTTGCAGGGAGCAGACGCGATTGCTATTTGCACTGTGTATGGCAATGAGAGCGCAATAGTGACTCTTCATACAAGGAAACAACTCTTGCTCGTAGGACAAAAAAACTGCATGTGACTCAACTCCATCTAGGACTGGGAAACAAACGGAAGCTCGCCTTACAAGAGACACACTCTGCTTTTGAGAAAAGAGCACTCTTCTACTCTACTGTGTTTCCTATAGGGCCAGAACAGTGAGCTTGCTCAGAACAAAAGAACTGTGCTTCCTACACACACGGCCATATCTAGTTCAATTCTGCTTAGGAACCTGACAAGAACAGTAGATCCTCTTCAGTCCAATACACTGTACTTGCTGGGAACAGACGCCAGTGCTATTTGTCCTGTGTATGGCAATGGCAGCGCAATAGTTACTATTCTTACCATAAAACAACTCTTGCTCGTAGGACCAGAAACTCCATGTGATTCCCCTCCATTTAGGACTGGGAAACAAACGCTAGCTCGCCTTACAAGAAACACATTTTGCTTTAGAGAAAAGAGCACTCTTCTACTCTACTGTGTTTCCTATGGGGTCCAAACAGTGAGCTTGCTCAGAACAAAAGAACTGTGCTTCCTACACACAAGGACCATATGTAGTTCAACTCTGCATAGGAAACTGAGAAGAACAGTACCTCCTCTTTAGTCCAATACACTGTACTTGCTGGGAACAGACGGGAGTGCTATTTGCACTGTGGATGGCATTTGGAGCGCAATAGTGACTTTCCTTACCAGAAAACAACTCATGCTCGTAGGACCAGAAACTGCATGTGATTCAACTCCATTTAGTACTGGGAAACAAACGCTAGCTCGCCTTACAAGAAACACACTCTGCTTTTCTGAAAAGAGCACTCTTCTACTCTACTGTGTATCCTGTGGGTTCCGAACATTGAGCTTGCTCAGAACAAAAAAACTGTGCTTCCTACACACACGGCCATATCTAGTTCAAGTCTGCTTAGGAAACTGACAAGAACAGTAGCACCTATTCAGTCCATTACACTGTACTTGCTGGGAACAGACGCGAGTGCTATTTGCACTGTGTATGGCAATGGGAGCGCAATAGTGACTTTCCTTACCAGAAAACACCTCTTGTTCGTAGGACCAGAAACTGCATGTGATTCAACTCCATTTAGGACTAGGAAACAAACGCTAGCTTGCCTTACATGAAACACTCTCTGCTTTTGAGAAAAGAGCACTCTTCTACTCTACTGAGTTTCCTATGGGGTCCAAAAAGTGAGCTTGCTCAGAACAAAGAACTGTGCTTCCTACACCCACGGGCCATATCTAGTTCAACTCTGCTTAGGAAACTGACACGAACAGTAGCTCCTATTCAGTCCAATACACTGTACTTGCTGGGAACAGATGCGAGTTCTATTTGCACTGTGTATGGCATTTGGAGCACAATAGTGACTCTTCTTACCAGTAAACAACTCTTGCTCGTAGGACCAAAAACTGCATGTGACTCAACTCCATTTAGGACGGGGAAACAAACGCTAGCTCGCCTTACAAGAAACACACTCTGCTTTTGAGAAAAGAGCACTCTTCTACTCTACTGTGTTTCCTATCGGGCCAGAACAGTGAGCTTGCTCAGAACATAAGAACTGTGCTTCCTAAACAAACGGGCCATATCTAGTCCAACTCTGCTTAGGAAACTGACAAAAACAGTAGCTCCTCTTCAGTCCGATACACTGTACTTGCTGGGAACAGACGCGAGTGCTATTTGCACTGTGTATGGCAAAGGGAGTGGAATAGTGATTTTCCTTACCAGAAAACAACTCTTGCTCGTAGGACCAGAAACTGCATGTGATTCAACTCCATTTAGGACTGGGAAACAAACGATAGCTTGCCTTACAAACAACACACTCTGCTTTTGAGAAAAGAGCACTCTTCTACTCTACTGTGTTTCCTTTGGGGTCCGAACAGTGAGCTTGCTCAGAACAAAAGAACTGTGCTTCCTACACACACGGCCATATCTAGTTCAATTCTGCTTAGGAACCTGACAAGAACAGTAGATCCTCTTCAGTCCAATACACTGTACTTGCTGGGAACAGACGCCAGTGCTATTTGTCCTGTGTATGGTAATGGCAGCGCAATAGGGCCTATTCTTACCATAAAACAACTCTTGATCGTAGGACCAGAAACTGCATGTGATTCCCCTCCATTTAGGACTGGGAAACAAACGCTAGCTCGCCTTACAAGAAACACACTTTGCTTTAGAGAAAAGAGCACTCTTCTACTCTACTGTGTTTCCTATGGGGTTCAAACAGTGAGCTTGCTCAGAACAAAAGAACTGTGCTTCCTACACACAAGGACCATATGTAGTTCAACTCTCCTTAGGAAACTGAGAAGAACAGTAGCTCCTCTTTAGTCCAATACACTGTACTTGCTGGGGACAGACGGGAGGGCTATTTGCACTGTGTTGGCAATGGGAGTGCAATAGTGACTTTCCTTACCAGAAAACAACTCTTGCTCGTAGGACCAGAAACTGCATGTGATTCAACTACATTTAGTACTGGGAAACAAACGCTAGCTCGCCTTATAAGAAACACACTCTGCTTTTGAGAAAAGAGCACTCTTCTACTCTACTGTGTATCCTATGGGGTCTGAACAGTGAGCTTGCTCAGAACAAAAAAACTGTGCTTCCTACACACACGGCCATATCTAGTTCAAGTCTGCTTAGGAAACTGATAAGAACAGTAGCACCTATTCAATCCAGTACACTGTACTTGCTGGGAACAGACGCAAGTGCTATTTGCACTGTGTATGGCAATGTGAGCACAATAGTGACTTTCCTTACCAGAAAACACCTCTTGTTCGTAGGACCAGAAATTGCATGTGATTCAACTCCATTTAGGACTAGGAAACAAACGCTAGCTCGCCTTTCAAGAAACACACTCTGATTTAGAGAAAAGAGCACTCTTCTACTCTACTGTGTTTCCTATAGGGCCAGAACAGTGAGCTTGCTCAGAACATAAGAACTGTGCTTCCTACACACACGGGCCATATCTAGTTCAGTTCTACTTAGGAAACTAACAAAAACAGTAGCTCATCTTCTGTCCGATACACTGTACTTGCTGGGAACAGACGCGAATGTTATTTGTCTTGTGTATGGCAATGGGAGTGCAATAGTGACTTTCCTTACCAGGAAACAACTCTTGCTCGTAGGACCACAAACTGCATGTGATTCAACTCCATTTAGGACTGGGAAACAAACACTAGCTAGCCTTACAAGAAACACACTCTGCTTTTGAGAAAAGAGCACTCTTCTACTCTACTGTGTTTCCTATGGGGTCCAAACAGTGAGCTTGCTCAGAACAAAAGAACTGTGCTTCCTACACACATGGACCATATCTAGTTCAACTCTGCTTAGGAAACTGACAAGAACAGTAGCTCCTATTCAGTCCAATACACTGTGCTTGCTGGGAACAGACGCGAGTGCTATTTGCACTGTGGATGGCATTTGGAGCACAATAGGACTCTTCTTACCAGAAAACAACTCTTGCTCATAGGACCAAAAACTGCCTGTGACTCAACTCCATTTAGGACTGGGAAACAAACGCTAGCTCGCCTTACAAGAAACACACTCTGCTTTAGAGAAAAGAGCCCTCTTCTACTCTACTGTGTTTCCTATGGGGTCCAAACAGTGAGCTTGCTCAGAACAAAAGAACTGTGCTTCCTACACACACGGATCATATCTAGTCCAACTCTAATTAGGAAACTGACAAGAACAGTAGCACCTATTCAGTCCGATACACTGTACTTGCTGGGAACAGACGCGAGTGCTATTTGCACTGTGGATGGCAATGGGAGCACAATAGTGACTTTCCTTACCAGAAAACAACTCTTGCTCGTAGGACCAGAAACTGCATGTGATTCAACTCCATTTAGTACTGGGAAACAAATGCTAGCTCGCCTTACAAGAAACACACTCTGCTTTTCTGAAAAGAGCACTCTTCTACTCTACTGTGTATCCTGTGGGGTCCGAACATTGAGCTTGCTCAGAACAAAAAAACTGTGCTTCCTACACACACGGCCATATCTAGTTCAAGTCTGCTTAGGAAACTGACAAGAACAGTAGCACCTATTCAGTCCATTACACTGTACTTGCTGGGAACAGACGCGAGTGCTATTTGCACTGTGTATGGCAATGGGAGCACAATAGTGACTTTCCTTACCAGAAAACACCTCTTGTTCGTAGGACCAGAAACTGCATGTGATTCAACTCCATTTAGGACTAGGAAACAAACCCTAGCTCGCCTTACAAGAAACACACTCTGCTTTAGAGAAAAGAGCTCTCTTCTACTCTACTGTGTTTCCTATCGGGCCAGAACAGTGAGCTTGCTCAGAACATAAGAACTGTGCTTCCTACACACATGGACCATATCTAGTTCAACTCTGCTTAGGAAACTGACAAGAACAGTAGCTCCTATTCAGTCCAACACACTGTGCTTGCTGAGAACTGACGCGAGTGCTATTTGCACTGTGTATGGCAATGGGAGTGCAATAGTGACTTTCCTTACCAGAAAACACCTCTTTTTCGTAGGACCAGAAACTTCATGTGATTCAACTCCATTTAGGACTAGGAAACAAACGCTTGCTCGCCTTACAAGAAACACACTCTGCTTTAGAGAAAAGAGCACTCTTCTACTCTACTGTGTTTCCTATAGGGCCAGAACAGTGAGCTTGCTCAGAACATAAGAACTGTGCTTCCTACACACACGGGCCATATCTAGTTCAATTCTACTTAGGAAACTAACAAAAACAGTAGCTCCTCTTCAGTCCGATACACTGTACTTGCTGGGAACAGACGCGAATGCTATTTGTCCTGTGTATGGCAATGGGAGCGCAATAGTGACTTTCCTTACCAGAAAACAACTCTTGCTCATAGGACCACAAACTGCATGTGATTCAACTCCATTTAGGACTGGGAAACAAATCTAGCTCGCCTTACATGAAACACTCTCTGCTTTTGAGAAAAGAGCACTCTTCTACTCTACTGTGTTTCCTATGGGGTCCAAAAAGTGAGCTTGCTCAGAACAAAGAACTGTGCTTCCTACACACATGGACCATATCTAGTTCAACTCTGCTTAGGAAACTGACACGAACAGTAGCTCCTATTCAGTCCAATACACTGTACTTGCTGGGAACAGATGCGAGTGCTATTTGTACTGTGTATGGCATTTGGAGCACAATAGTGACTCTTCTTACCAGTAAACAACTCTTGCTCATAGGACCAAAAACTGCATGTGACTCAACTCCATTTAGGACTGGGAAACAAACGCTAGCTCGCCTTACAAGAAACACACTCTGCTTTTGAGAAAAGAGCACTCTTCTACTCTACTGTGTTTCCTATCGGGCCAGAACAGTGAGCTTGCTCAGAACATAAGAACTGTGCTTCCTAAACAAACGGGCCATATCTAGTTCAACTCTGCTTAGGAAACTGAGAAAAACAGTAGCTCCTCTTCAGTCCGATACACTGTACTTGCTGGGAACAGACGCGAGTGCTATTTGCACTGTGTATGGCAAAGGGAGTGGAATAGTGATTTTCCTTACCAGAAAACAACTCTTGCTCGTAGGACCAGAAACTGCATGTGATTCAACTCCATTTAGGACTGGGAAACAAACGATAGCTTGCCTTACAAACAACACACTCTGCTTTTGAGAAAAGAGCACTCTTCTACTCTACTGTGTTTCCTTTGGGGTCCGAACAGTGAGCTTGCTCAGAACAAAAGAACTGTGCTTCCTACACACACGGCCATATCTAGTTCAATTCTGCTTAGGAACCTGACAAGAACAGTAGATCCTCTTCAGTCCAATACACTGTACTTGCTGGGAACAGACGCCAGTGCTATTTGTCCTGTGTATGGCAATGGCAGCGCAATAGGGACTATTCTTACCATAAAACAACTCTTGATCGTAGGACCAGAAACTGCATGTGATTCCCCTCCATTTAGGACTAGGAAACAAACGCTAGCTCGCCTTACAAGAAACACACTCTGCTTTAGAGAAAAGAGCCCTCTTCTACTCTACTGTGTTTCCTATGGGGTCCAAACAGTGAGCTTGCTCAGAACAAAAGAACTGTGCTTCCTACACACACGGATCATATCTAGTCCAACTCTAATTAGGAAACTGACAAGAACAGTAGCACCTATTCAGTCCGATACACTGTACTTGCTGGGAACAGACGCGAGTGCTATTTGCACTGTGGATGGCAATGGGAGCACAATAGTGACTTTCCTTACCAGAAAACAACTCTTGCTCGTAGGACCAGACACTGCATGTGATTCAACTCCATTTAGTACTGGGAAACAAATGCTAGCTCGCCTTACAAGAAACACACTCTGCTTTTCTGAAAAGAGCACTCTTCTACTCTACTGTGTATCCTGTGGGGTCCGAACATTGAGCTTGCTCAGAACAAAAAAACTGTGCTTCCTACACACACGGCCATATCTAGTTCAAGTCTGCTTAGGAAACTGACAAGAACAGTAGCACCTATTCAGTCCATTACACTGTACTTGCTGGGAACAGACGCGAGTGCTATTTGCACTGTGTATGGCAATGGGAGCACAATAGTGACTTTCCTTACCAGAAAACACCTCTTGTTCGTAGGACCAGAAACTGCATGTGATTCAACTCCATTTAGGACTAGGAAACAAACGCTAGCTCGCCTTACAAGAAACACACTCTGCTTTAGAGAAAAGAGCTCTCTTCTACTCTACTGTGTTTCCTATCGGGCCAGAACAGTGAGCTTGCTCAGAACATAAGAACTGTGCTTCCTACACACATGGACCATATCTAGTTCAACTCTGCTTAGGAAACTGACAAGAACAGTAGCTCCTATTCAGTCCAACACACTGTGCTTGCTGAGAACTGACGCGAGTGCTATTTGCACTGTGTATGGCAATGGGAGTGCAATAGTGACTTTCCTTACCAGAAAACACCTCTTTTTCGTAGGACCAGAAACTTCATGTGATTCAACTCCATTTAGGACTAGGAAACAAACGCTTGCTCGCCTTACAAGAAACACACTCTGCTTTAGAGAAAAGAGCACTCTTCTACTCTACTGTGTTTCCTATAGGGCCAGAACAGTGAGCTTGCTCAGAACATAAGAACTGTGCTTCCTACACACACGGGCCATATCTAGTTCAATTCTACTTAGGAAACTAACAAAAACAGTAGCTCCTCTTCAGTCCGATACACTGTACTTGCTGGGAACAGACGCCAGTGCTATTTGTCCTGTGTATGGCAATGGGAGCGCAATAGTGACTTTCCTTACCAGAAAACAACTCTTGCTCATAGGACCACAAACTGCATGTGATTCAACTCCATTTAGGACTGGGAAACAAATCTAGCTCGCCTTACATGAAACACTCTCTGCTTTTGAGAAAAGAGCACTCTTCTACTCTACTGTGTTTCCTATGGGGTCCAAAAAGTGAGCTTGCTCAGAACAAAGAACTGTGCTTCCTACACACATGGACCATATCTAGTTCAACTCTGCTTAGGAAACTGACACGAACAGTAGCTCCTATTCAGTCCAATACGCTGTACTTGCTGGGAACAGATGCGAGTGCTATTTGTACTGTGTATGGCATTTGGAGCACAATAGTGACTCTTCTTACCAGTAAACAACTCTTGCTCATAGGACCAAAAACTGCATGTGACTCAACTCCATTTAGGACTGGGAAACAAAGCTAGCTCGCCTTACAAGAAACACACTCTGCTTTAGAGAAAAGAGCCCTCTTCTACTCTACTGTGTTTCCTATGGGGTCCAAACAGTGAGCTTGCTCAGAACAAAAGAACTGTGCTTCCTACACACACGGATCATATCTAGTCCAACTCTAATTAGGAAACTGACAAGAACAGTAGCACCTATTCAGTCCGATACACTGTACTTGCTGGGAACAGACGCGAGTGCTATTTGCACTGTGGATGGCAATGGGAGCGCAATAGTGACTTTCCTTACCAGAAAACAACTCTTGCTCGTAGGACCAGAAACTGCATGTGATTCAACTCCATTTAGGACTGGGAAACAAATGCTAGCTCACCTTACATGAAACACACTCTGCTTTTGAGAAAAGAGAACTCTTCTACTCTACTGTGTTTCCTATGGGGTCTGAACAGTGAGCTTGCTCTGAACAAAAGAACTGTGCTTCCTACACACACGGGCCATATCTAGTTCAACTCTTCTTAGGAAACTGACAAGAACAGGAGCTCCTCTTAAGTCCAATACTCTGTACTTGCAGGGAGCAGACGCGATTGCTATTTGCACTGTGTATGTCAATGAGAGCGCAATAGTGACTCTTCATACAAGGAAACAACACTTGATCGTAGGACAAAAAAACTGCATGTGACTCAACTCCATCTAGAACTAGGAAACAAACGGAAGCTCGCCTTACAAGAGACACACTCTGCTTTTGAGAAAAGAGCACTCTTCTACTCTACTGTGTTTCCTATAGGGCCAGAACAGTGAGCTTGCTCAGAACAAAAGAACTGTGCTTCCTACACACACGGCCATATCTAGTTCAATTCTGCTTAGGAACCTGACAAGAACAGTAGATCCTCTTCAGTCCAATACACTGTACTTGCTGGGAACAGACGCCAGTGCTATTTGTCCTGTGTATGGCAATGGCAGCGCAATAGTGACTATTCTTACCATAAAACAACTCTTGCTCGTAGGACCAGAAACTGCATGTGATTCCCCTCCATTTAGGACTGGGAAACAAACGCTAGCTCGCCTTACAAGAAACACATTTTGCTTTAGAGAAAAGAGCACTCATCTACTCTACTGTGTTTCCTATGGGGTCCAAACAGTGAGCTTGCTCAGAACAAAAGAACTGTGCTTCCTACACACATGGACCATATCTAGTTCAACTCTGCTTAGGAAACTGACAAGAACAGTAGCTCCTATTCAGTCCAATACACTGTGCTTGCTGGGAACAGACGCGAGTGCTATTTGCACTGTGGATGGCATTTGGAGCGCAAAAGGACTCTTCTTACCAGAAAACAACTCTTGCTCGTAGGACCAAAAACTGCCTGTGACTCAACTCCATTTAGGACTGGGAAACAAACGCTAGCTCGCCTTACAAGAAACACACTCTGCTTTAGAGAAAAGAGCCCTCTTCTACTCTACTGTGTTTCCTATGGGGTCCAAACAGTGAGCTTGCTCAGAACAAAAGAACTGTGCTTCCTACACACACGGATCATATCTAGTCCAACTCTAATTAGGAAACTGACAAGAACAGTAGCACCTATTCAGTCCGATACACTGTACTTGCTGGGAACAGACGCGAGTGCTATTTGCACTGTGGATGGCAATGGGAGCGCAATAGTGACTTTCCTTACCAGAAAACAACTCTTGCTCGTAGGACCAGAAACTGCATGTGATTCAACTCCATTTAGGACTGGGAAACAAATGCTAGCTCACCTTACATGAAACACACTCTGCTTTTGAGAAAAGAGAACTCTTCTACTCTACTGTGTTTCCTATGGGGTCTGAACAGTGAGCTTGCTCTGAACAAAAGAACTGTGCTTCCTACACACACGGGCCATATCTAGTTCAACTCTTCTTAGGAAACTGACAAGAACAGGAGCTACTCTTCAGTCCAATACTCTGTACTTGCAGGGAGCAGACGCGATTGCTATTTGCACTGTGTATGTCAATGAGAGCGCAATAGTGACTCTTCATACAAGGAAACAACACTTGATCGTAGGACAAAAAAACTGCATGTGACTCAACTCCATCTAGAACTGGGAAACAAACGGAAGCTCGCCTTACAAGAGACACACTCTGCTTTTGAGAAAAGAGCACTCTTCTACTCTACTGTGTTTCCTATAGTGCCAGAACAGTGAGCTTGCTCAGAACAAAAGAACTGTGCTTCCTACACACACGGCCATATCTAGTTCAATTCTGCTTAGGAACCTGACAAGAACAGTAGATCCTCTTCAGTCCAATACACTGTACTTGCTGGGAACAGACGCCAGTGCTATTTGTCCTGTGTATGGCAATGGCAGCGCAATAGTGACTATTCTTACCATAAAACAACTCTTGCTCGTAGGACCAGAAACTGCATGTGATTCCCCTCCATTTAGGACTGGGAAACAAACGCTAGCTCGCCTTACAAGAAACACATTTTGCTTTAGAGAAAAGAGCACTCATCTACTCTACTGTGTTTCCTATGGGGTCCAAACAGTGAGCTTGCTCAGAACAAAAGAACTGTGCTTCCTACACACATGGACCATATCTAGTTCAACTCTGCTTAGGAAACTGACAAGAACAGTAGCTCCTATTCAGTCCAACACACTGTGCTTGCTGAGAACTGACGCGAGTGCTATTTGCACTCTGTATGGCAATGGGAGCACAATAGTGACTTTCCTTACCAGAAAACACCTCTTTTTCGTAGGACCAGAAACTTCATGTGATTCAACTCCATTTAGGACTAGGAAACAAACGCTTGCTCGCCTTACAAGAAACACACTCTGCTTTAGAGAAAAGAGCACTCTTCTACTCTACTGTGTTTCCTATAGGGCCAGAACAGTGAGCTTGCTCAGAACATAAGAACTGTGCTTCCTACACAAACGGGCCATATCTAGTTCAATTCTACTTAGGAAACTAACAAAAACAGTAGCTCCTCTTCAGTCCGATACACTGTACTTGCTGGGAACAGACGCGAATGCTATTTGTCCTGTGTATGGCAATGGGAGCGCAATAGTGACTTTCCTTACCAGAAAACAACTCTTGCTCGTAGGACCACAAACTGCATGTGATTCAACTCCATTTAGGACTGGGAAACAAATCTAGCTCGCCTTACATGAAACACTCTCTGCTTTTGAGTAAAGAGCACTCTTCTACTCTACTGTGTTTCCTATGGGGTCCAAAAAGTGAGCTTGCTCAGATCAAAGAACTGTGCTTCCTACACACATGGACCATATCTAGTTCAACTCTGCTTAGGAAACTGACACGAACAGTAGCTCCTATTCAGTCCAATACACTGTACTTGCTGGGAACAGATGCGAGTGCTATTTGCACTGTGTATGGCATTTGGAGCACAAGAGTGACTCTTCTTACCAGTAAACAACTCTTGCTCGTAGGACCAAAAACTGCATGTGACTCAACTCCATTTAGGACTGGGAAACAAACGCTAGCTCGCCTTACAAGAAACACACTCTGCTTTTGAGAAAAGAGCACTCTTCTACTCTACTGTGTTTCCTATCGGGCCAGAACAGTGAGCTTGCTCAGAACATAAGAACTGTGCTTCCTAAACAAACGGGCCATATCTAGTTCAACTCTGCTTAGGAAACTGACAAAAACAGTAGCTCCTCTTCAGTCCGATACACTGTACTTGCTGGGAACAGACGCGAGTGCTATTTGCACTGTGTATGGCAAAGGGAGTGGAATAGTGATTTTCCTTACCAGAAAACAACTCTTGCTCGTAGGACCAGAAACTGCATGTGATTCAACTCCATTTAGGACTGGGAAACAAACGATAGCTTGCCTTACAAACAACACACTCTGCTTTTGAGAAAAGAGCACTCTTCTACTCTACTGTGTTTCCTTTGGGGTCCGAACAGTGAGCATGCTCAGAACAAAAGAACTGTGCTTCCTACACACACGGCCATATCTAGTTCAATTCTGCTTAGGAACCTGACAAGAACAGTAGATCCTCTTCAGTCCAATACACTGTACTTGCTGGGAACAGACGCCAGTGCTATTTGTCCTGTGTATGGCAATGGCAGCGCAATAGGGACTATTCTTACCATAAAACAACTCTTGATCGTAGGACCAGAAACTGCATGTGATTCCCCTCCATTTAGGACTGGGAAACAAACGCTAGCTCGCCTTACAAGAAACACACTTTGCTTTAGAGAAAAGAGCACTCTTCTACTCTACTGTGTTTCCTATGGGGTTCAAACAGTGAGCTTGCTCAGAACAAAAGAACTGTGCTTCCTACACACAAGGACCATATGTAGTTCAACTCTCCTTAGGAAACTGAGAAGAACAGTAGCTCCTCTTTAGTCCAATACACTGTACTTGCTGGGAAGAGACGGGAGGGCTATTTGCACTGTGTATGGCAATGGGAGTGCAATAGTGACTTTCCTTACCAGAAAACAACTCTTGCTCGTAGGACCAGAAACTGCATGTGATTCAACTACATTTAGTACTGGGAAACAAATGCTAGCTCGCCTTACAAGAAACACACTCTGCTTTTGAGAAAAGAGCACTCTTCTACTCTACTGTGTATCCTATGGGGTCCGAACAGTGAGCTTGCTCAGAACAAAAAAACTGTGCTTCCTACACACACGGCCATATCTAGTTCAAGTCTGCTTAGGAAACTGATACGAACAGTAGCACCTATTCAGTCCAATACACTGTACTTGCTGGGAACAGACGCAAGTGCTATTTGCACTGTGTATGGCAATGGGAGCGCAGTAGTGACTTTCCTTACCAGAAAGCACCTCTTGTTCGTAGGACCAGAAACTGCATGTGATTCAACTCCATTTAGGACTAGGAAACAAACGCTAGCTCGCCTTACAAGAAACACACTCTGCTTTAGAGAAAAGAGCTCTCTTCTACTCTACTGTGTTTCCTATAGCGCCAGAACAGTGAGCTTGCTCAGAACATAAGAACTGTGCTTCCTACACACATGGACCATATCTAGTTCAACTCTGCTTAGGAAACTGACAAGAACAGTAGCTCCTATTCAGTCCAACACACTGTGCTTGCTGAGAACTGACGCGAGTGCTATTTGTACTGTGTATGGCAATGGGAGTGCAATAGTGACTTTCCTTACCAGAAAACACCTCTTTTTCGTAGGACCAGAAACTTCATGTGATTCAACTCCATTTAGGACTAGGAAACAAACGCTTGCTCGCCTTACAAGAAACACACTCTGCTTTAGAGAAAAGAGCACTCTTCTACTCTACTGTGTTTCCTGTAGGGCCAGAACAGTGAGCTTGCTCAGAACATAAGAACTGTGCTTCCTACACACACGGGCCATATCTAGTTCAATTCTACTTAGGAAACTAACAAAAACAGTAGCTCCTCTTCAGTCCGATACACTGTACTTGCTGGGAACAGACGCGAATGCTATTTGTCCTGTGTATGGCAATGTGAGCGCAATAGTGACTTTCCTTACCAGAAAACAACTCTTGCTCATAGGACCACAAACTGCATGTGATTCAACTCCATTTAGGACGGGGAAACAAATCTAGCTCGCCTTACATGAAACACTCTCTGCTTTTGAGTAAAGAGCACTCTTCTACTCTACTGTGTTTCCTATGGGGTCCAAAAAGTGAGCTTGCTCAGAACAAAGAACTGTGCTTCCTACACACATGGACCATATCTAGTTCAACTCTGCCTAGGAAACTGACAGGAACAGTAGCTCCTATTCAGTCCAATACACTGTACTTGCTGGGAACAGATGCGAGTGCTATTTGCACTGTGTATGGCATTTGGAGCACAATAGTGACTCTTCTTACCAGTAAACAACTCTTGCTCATAGGACCAAAAACTGCATGTGACTCAACTCCATTTAGGACTGGGAAACAAACGCTAGCTCGCCTTACAAGAAACACACTCTGCTTTTGAGAAAAGAGCACTCTTCTACTCTACTGTGTTTCCTATCGGGCCAGGACAGTGAGCTTGCTCAGAACATAAGAACTGTGCTTCCTAAACAAACGGGCCATATCTAGTTCAACTCTGCTTAGGAAACTGACAAAAACAGTAGCTCCTCTTCAGTCCGATACACTGTACTTGCTGGGAACAGACACGAGTGCTATTTGCACTGTGTATGGCAAAGGGAGTGGAATAGTGATTTTCCTTACCAGAAAACAACTCTTGCTCGTAGGACCAGAAACTGCATGTGATTCAACTCCATTTAGGACTGGGAAACAAACGATAGCTTGCCTTACAAACAACACACTCTGCTTTTGAGAAAAGAGCACTCTTCTACTCTACTGTGTTTCCTTTGGGGTCCGAACAGTGAGCTTGCTCAGAACAAAAGAACTGTGCTTCCTACACACACGGCCATATCTACTTCAATTCTGCTTAGGAACCTGACAAGAACAGTAGATCCTCTTCAGTCCAATACACTGTACTTGCTGGGAACAGACGCCAGTGCTATTTGTCCTGTGTATGGCAATGGCAGCGCAATAGGGACTATTCTTACCATAAAACAACTCTTGATCGTAGGACCAGAAACTGCATGTGATTCCCCTCCATTTAGGACTGGGAAACAAACGCTAGCTCGCCTTACAAGAAACACACTTTGCTTTAGAGAAAAGAGCACTCTTCTACTCTACTGTGTTTCCTATGGGGTTCAAACAGTGAGCTTGCTCAGAACAAAAGAACTGTGCTTCCTACACACAAGGACCATATGTAGTTCAACTCTCCTTAGGAAACTGAGAAGAACAGTAGCTCCTCTTTAGTCCAATACACTGTACTTGCTGGGAACAGACGGGAGGGCTATTTGCACTGTGTATGGCAATGGGAGTGCAATAGTGACTTTCCTTACCAGAAAACAACTCTTGCTCGTAGGACCAGAAACTGCATGTGATTCAACTACATTTAGTACTGGGAAACAAACGCTAGCTCGCCTTACAAGAAACACACTCTGCTTTCTAGAAAAGAGCACTCTTCTACTCTACTGTGTATCCTATGTGGTCTGAACAGTGAGCTTGCTCAGAACAAAAAAACTGTGCTTCCTCCACACATGGCCATATCTAGTTCAAGTCTGCTTAGGAAACTGATAAGAACAGTAGCACCTATTCATTCCAATACACTGTACTTGCTGGGAACAGACGCAAGGGCTATTTGCACTGTGTATGGCAATGGGAGCGCAATAGTGACTTTCCTTACCAGAAAACACCTCTTGTTCATAGGACCAGAAACTGCATGTGATTCAACTCCATTTAGGACTAGGAAACAAACGCTAGCTCGCCTTTCAAGAAACACACTCTGCTTTAGAGAAAAGAGCACTCTTCTACTCTACCGTGTTTCCTATAGGGCCAGAACAGTGAGCTTGCTCAGAACATAAGAACTGTGCTTCCTACACACACGGGCCATATCTAGTTCAATTCTACTTAGGAAACTAACAAAAACAGTAGCTCCTCTTCAGTCCGATACACTGTACTTGCTGGGAACAGACGCGAATGTTATTTGTCTTGTGTATGGCAATGGGAGTGCAATAGTGACTTTCCTTACCAGAAAACAACTCTTGCTCGTAGGACCACAAACTGCATGTGATTCAACTCCATTTAGGACTGGGAAACAAACAATAGCTAGCCTTACAAGAAACACACTCTGCTTTTGAGAAAAGAGCACTCTTCTACTCTACTGTGTTTCCTATGGGGTCCAAACAGTGAGCTTGCTCAGAACAAAAGAACTGTGCTTCCTACACATATGGACCATATCTAGTTCAACTCTGCTTAGGAAACTGACAAGAACAGTAGCTCCTATTCAGTCCAATACACTGTGCTTGCTGGGAACAGACGCGAGTGCTATTTGCACTGTGGATGGCATTTGGAGCGCAATAGGACTCTTCTTACCAGAAAACAACTCTTGCTCACAGGACCAAAAACTGCCTGTGACTCAACTCCATTTAGGACTGGGAAACAAACGCTAGCTCGCCTTACAAGAAACACACTCTGCTTTAGAGAAAAGAGCCCTCTTCTACTCTACTGTGTTTCCTATGGGGTCCAAACAGTGAGCTTGCTCAGAACAAAAGAACTGTGCTTCCTACACACACGGATCATATCTAGTCCAACTCTAATTAGGAAACTGACAAGAACAGTAGCACCTATTCAGTCCGATACACTGTACTTGCTGGGAACAGACGCGAGTGCTATTTGCACTGTGGATGGCAATGGGAGCGCAATAGTGACTTTCCTTACCAGAAAACAACTCTTGCTCTTAGGACCAGAAACTGCATGTGATTCAACTCCATTTAGGACTGGGAAACAAATGCTAGCTCACCTTACATGAAACACACTCTGCTTTTGAGAAAAGAGAACTCTTCTACTCTACTGTGTTTCCTATGGGGTCTGAACAGTGAGCTTGCTCTGAACAAAAGAACTGTGCTTCCTACACACACGGGCCATATCTAGTTCAACTCTTCTTAGGAAACTGACAAGAACAGGAGCTCCTCTTCAGTCCAATACTCTGTACTTGCAGGGAGCAGACGCGATTGCTATTTGCACTGTGTATGGCAATGAGAGCGCAATAGTGACTATTCATACAAGGAAACAACTCTTGCTCGTAGGACAAAAACACTACATGTGACTCAACTCCATCTAGGACTGGGAAACAAACGGAAGCTCGCCTTACAAGAGACACACTCTGCTTTTGAGAAAAGAGCACTCTTCTACTCTACTGTGTTTCCTATAGCGCCAGAACAGTGAGCTTGCTCAGAACAAAAGAACTGTGCTTCCTACACACACGGCCATATCTAGTTCAATTCTGCTTAGGAACCTGACAAGAACAGTAGATCCTCTTCAGTCCAATACACTGTACTTGCTGGGAACAGACGCCAGTGCTATTTGTCCTGTGTATGGCAATGGCAGCGCAATAGTGACTATTTTTACCAGAAAACAACTCTTGCTCGTAGGACCAGAAACTGCATGTGATTCCCCTCCATTTAGGATTGGGAAACAAACGCTAGCTCGCCTTACAAGAAACACATTTTGCTTTAGAGAAAAGAGCACTCTTCTACTCTACTGTTTTTCCCATGGGGTCCAAACAGTGAGCTTGCTCAGAACAAAAGAATTGTGCTTCCTACACACAAGGACCATATGTAGTTCAACTCTGCATAGGAAACTGAGAAGAACAGTAGCTCCTCTTTAGTCCAATACACTGTACTTGCTGGGAACAGACGGGAGGGCTATTTGCACTGTGTATGGCAATGGGAGTGCAATAGTGACTTTCCTTACCAGAAAACAACTCTTGCTCGTAGGACCAGAAACTGCATGTGATTCAACTCCATTTAGGACTGCGAAACAAACGCTAGCTCGCCTTACAAGAAACACACTCTGCTTTTGAGAAAAGAGCACTCTTCTACTCTACTGTGTATCCTATGGGGTCCAAACAGTGAGCTTGCTCAGAACAAAAAAACTGTGCTTCCTACACACACGGCCATATCTAGTTCAAGTCTGCTTAGGAAACTGACAAGAACAGTAGCACCTATTCAGTCCAATACACTGTACTTGCTGGGAACAGACGCGAGTGCAATTTGCACTGTGTATGGTAATGGGAGCGCAATAGTGACTTTCCGTACCAGAAAACACCTCTTGTTCGTAGGACCAGAAACTGCATGTGATTCAACTCCATTTAGGACTAGGAAACAAACGCTAGCTCGCCTTACAAGAAACACACTCTGCTTTAGAGAAAAGAGCACTCTTCTACTCCACTGTGTTTTCTATAGGGCCAGAACAGTGAGCTTGCTCAGAACATAAGAACTGTGCTTCCTACACACACGGGCCATATCTAATTCAATTCTACTTAGGAAACTAACAAAAACAGTAGCTCCTCTTCAGTCCGATACACTGTACTTGCTGGGAACAGACGCCAGTGCTATTTGTCCTGTGTATGGCAATGGCATCGCAATAGTGACTTTCCTTACCAGAAAACAACTCTTGCTGGTAGGACCACAAACTGCATGTGATCAACTCCATTTAGGACTGGGAAACAAACACTAGCTAGCCTCACAAGAAACACACTCTGCTTTTGAGAAAAGAGCACTCTTCTACTCTACTTTGTTTCCTATGGGGTCCAAACAGTGAGCTTGCTCAGAACAAAAGAACTGTGCTTCCTACACACATGGACCATATCTAGTTCAACTCTGCTTAGGAAACTGACAAGAACAGTAGCTCCTATTCAGTCCAATACACTGTGCTTGCTGAGAACTGACGCGAGTGCTATTTGCACTGTGTATGGCATTTGGAGCGCAATAGTGACTCATCTTACCAGAAAACAACTCTTGCTCCTAGGACCAAAAACTGCCTGTGACTCAACTCCATTTATGACTTGGAAACAAACGCTAGCTCGCCTTAAAGAAACACACTCTGCTTTTGAGAAAAGAGCACTCTTCTACTCTACTGTGTTTGCTATAGGGCCAGAACAGTGAGCTTGCTCAGAACAAAAGAACTGTGCTTCCTACACACACGGATCATATCTAGTCCAACTCTAATTAGGAAACTGACAAGAACAGTAGCACCTATTCAGTCCGATACACTGTACTTGCTGGGAACAGACGCGAGTGCTATTTGCACTGTGTATGGCAATGGGAGTGCAATAGTGACTTTCCTTACCAGAAAACAACTCTTGCTCGTAGGACCAGAAATTGCATTTGATTCAACTCCATTTAGGACCGGGAAACAAACGCTAGCTCGCCTTACAAGAAACACACTCTGCTTTTGAGAAAAGAGCACTCTTCTACACTACTGTGTTTCCTATAAGGCCAGAACAGTGAGCTTGCTCAGAACAAAAGAACTGTGCTTCCTACACACATGGCCATACCTAGTTCAACTCTGCTTAGGAACCTGACAAGAACAGGAGCTTCTCTTCAGTCCAATACCCTGTACTTGCAGGTAGCAGACGCGAGTGCTATTTGCACTGTGTATGGCAATGAGAGCGCAATAGTGACTCTTCATACAAGAAAACAACTCTTGCTCGTAGGACAAAAAAACTGCATGTGACTCAAATCCATTTAGGACTGGGAAACAAACGCAAGCTCGTCTTACAAGAAACACACTCTGCTTTTGAGAAAAGAGCACTCTTCTACTCTACTGTGTTTCCTTAGGGCCAGAACAGTGAGCTTGCTCAGAACAAAAGAACTGTGCTTCCTACACACATGGCCATATCTAGTTCAATTCTGCTTAGGAACCTGACAAGAACAGTAGATCCTCTTCAGTCCAATACACTGTACTTGCTGGGAACAGACGCCAGTGCTATTTGTCCTGTGTATGGCAATGGCAGCGCAATAGTGACTTTTCTTACCATAAAACAACTCTTGATCGTAGGACCAGAAACTGCATGTGATTCCCCTCCATTTAGGACTGGGAACCAAACGCTAGCTCGCCTTACAAGAAACACACTTTGCTTTAGAGAAAAGAGCACTCTTCTCCTCTACTGTGTTTCCTATGGGGTCCAAACAGTGAGCTTGCTCAGAACAAATGAACTGTGCTTCCTAGACACAAGGGCCATATCTAGTTCAACTCTGCTTAGGAAACTGACAAGAACAGTAGCTCCTCTTCAGTCTGATACAGTGTACTTGCTGGGAACAGACTCGAGGGCTATTTGCACTGTGTATGGCAAAGGGAGCGCAATAGTGACTTTCCTTACCAGAAAACAACTCTTGCTCGTAGGACCAGAAACTGCATGTGATTCAACTCCGTTTAGGACTGGGAAACAAATGCTAGTTCGCCTTACATGAAACACACTCTGCTTTTGAGAAAAGAGCACTCTTCTACTCTATTGTGTTTCCTATGGTGTCCAACAGTGAGCTTGCTCAGAACAAAAGAACTGTGCTTCCTGCACACATGGGCCTTATCTAGTTCAACTCTGCTTAGGAAACTGAAAAGAACAGTAGCTCCTCTTCAGTGCGATACACTGTACTTTGTGGGAACAGATGCGAGTGCTATTTGCACTGTGTGTGGCAATGGGAGCGCAATAGTGACTTTCCTTACCAGAAAACAACTCTTGCTCGTAGGACCACAAACTGCATGTGATTCAACTCCATTTAGGACAGGGAAACAAATGCTAGCTTGCCTTACAAGAAACACTCTCTGCTTTTGAGAAAAGAGCACTCTTCTACTCTACTGTGTTTCCTATGGGGTCCAAAAAGTGAGCTTGCTCAGATCAAAGAACTGTGCTTCCTACACACATGGACCATATCTAGTTCAACTCTGCTTAGGAAACTGACACGAACAGTAGCTCCTATTCAGTCCAATACACTGTACTTGCTGGGAACAGACGCGAGTGCTATTTGCACTGTGTAAGGCAATGGGAGCGCAATAGTAACTCTTCTTACCAGAAAACAACTCTTGCTCGTAGGACCAAAAACTGCATGTGACTCAACTCCATTTAGGACTGGGAAACAAACGCTAGCTCGCCTTACAAGAAACACACTCTGCTTTAGAGAAAAGAGCAATCTTCTACGCTACTGTGTTTCCTATCGGGCCAGAACAGTGAGCTTGCTCAGAACATAATAACTGTGCTTCCTAAACAAACGGGCCATATCTAGTTAAACTCTTCTTAGGAAACTGACAAAAACAGTAGCTTCTCTTCATTCCGATACACTGTACTTGCTGGGAACAGACGCGAGTGCTATTTGCACTGTGTATGGCAATGGGAGTGCAATAGTAACTTTCCCTACCAGAAAACAACTCTTGCTCGTAGGACCAGAAACTGCATGTGATTCAACTCCATTTAGGACTGGGAAACAAACGATAGCTTGCCTTACAAAAAACACACTCTGCTTTTGAGAAAAGAGCACTCTTCTACTCTACTGTGTTTCCTTTGGGGTCCGAACAGTGAGCTTGCTCAGAACAAAAGAACTGTGCTTCCTATACACACGGCCATAACTAGTTCAATTCTGATTAGGAACCTGACAATAACAATAGATCCTCTTTAGTGCAATACACTGTACCGCTGCGAACAGACGCCAGTGCTATTTGTCCTGTGTATGGCAATGGCAGCGCAATAGTGACTCTTCTTACCAGAAAACAACTCTTGCTCGTAGTACCAGAAACTGCATGTGATTCAACTCCATTTAGGACTAGGAAACAAACGCTAGCTCGCCTTACAAGAAACACACTCTGCTTTAGAGAAAAGAGCACTCTTCTACTCTACTGTGTTTCCTATAGGGCCAGAACAGTGAGCTTGCTCAGAACATAAGAACTGTGCTTCCTACACACACGGGCCATATCTAATTCAATTCTACTTAGGAAACTAACAAAAAAAGTAGCTCCTCTTCAGTCCGATACACTGTACTTGCTGGGAACAGACGCCAGTGCTATTTGTCCTGGGTATGGCAATGGCAGCGCAATAGTGACTATTCTTACCATAAAACAACTCCTGATCGTAGGACCAGAAACTGCATGTGATTCCCCTCCATTTAGGACTGGGAAACAAACGCTAGCTCGCCTTACAAGAAACACACTTTGCTTTAGAGAAAAGAGCACTCTTCTACTCTACTGTGTTTCCTATGGGGTCCAAACAGTGAGCTTGCTCAGAACAAAAGAACTGTGCTTCCTACACAGAAGGACCATATGTAGTTCAACTCTGCATAGGAAACTGAGAAGAACAGTAGCTCCTCTTTAGTCCAATACACTGTACTTGCTGGGAGCAGACGGGAGGGCTATTTGCACTGTGTATGGCAATGGGAGTGCAATAGTGACTTTCCTTACCAGAAAACAACTCTTGCTCGTAGGACCAGAAACTGCATGTGATTCAACTCCATTTAGTACTGGGAAACAAACGCTAGCTCGCCTTACAAGAAACACACTCTGCTTTTCTGAAAAGAGCACTCTTCTACTCAACTGTGTATCCTGTGGGGTCCGAACATTGAGCTTGCTCAGGACAAAAAAACTGTGCTTCCTACACACACGGCCATATCTAGTTCAAGTCTGCTTGGAAACTGACAAGAACAGTAGCACCTATTCAGTCCATTACACTGTACTTCCTGGGAACAGACGCGAGTGCTTTTTGCACTGTGTATGGCAATGGGAGCGCAATAGTGACTTTCCTTACCAGAAAACACCTCTTGTTCGTAGGACCAGAAACTGCATGTGATTCAACTCCATTTAGGACTAGGAAACAAACGCTAGCTCGCCTTACAAGAAACACACTCTGCTTTAGAGAAAAGAGCTCTCTTCTACTCTACTGTGTTTCCTATAGGGCCAGAACAGTGAGCTTGCTCAGAACATAAGAACTGTGCTTCCTACACACACGGGCTATATCTAGTTCAATTCTACTTAGGAAACTAACAAAAACAGTAGCTCCTCTTCAGTCTGATACACTGTACTTGCTGGGAACAGAAGCGAATGCTATTTGTCCTGTGTATGGCAATGGGAGCGCAATAGTGACTTTCCTTACCAGAAAACAACTCTTGCTCGTAGGACCACAAACTGCATGTGATTCAACTCCATTTAGGACTGGGAAACAAACACTAGCTAGCCTTACAAGAAACACACTCTGCTTTTGAGAAAAGAGCACTCTTCTACTCTACTGTGTTTCCTATGGGGTCCAAACAGTGAGCTTGCTCTGAACAAAAGAACTGTGCTTCCTACACACATGGACCATATCCAGTTCAACTCTGCTTAGGAAACTGACAAGAACAGTAGCTCCTATTCAGTCCAATACACTGTGCTTGCTGAGAACTGACGCGAGTGCTATTTGCACTGTGTATGGCATTTGGAGCGCAATAGTGACTCTTCTTACCAGAAAACAACTCTTGCTCCTAGGACCAAAAACTGCCTGTGACTCAACTCCATTTAGGACTTGGAAACAAACGCTAGCTCGCCTTAAAGAAACACACTCTGCTTTTGAGAAAAGAGCACTCTTCTACTCTACTGTGTTTGCTATAGGGCCAGAACAGTGAGCTTGCTCAGAACATAAGAACTGTGCTTCCTACACACATGGGCCATATCTAGTTCAACTCTGCTTAGGAAACTGACAAGAACAGTAGCTCCTATTCCTTCCGATACACTGTGCTTGCTGGGAACAGACGCGAGTGCTATTTGCACTGTGTATGGCAATGGGAGTGCAATAGTGACTTTCCTTACCAGAAAACAACTCTTGCTCGTAGGACCAGAAATTGCATGTGATTCAACTCCATTTAGGACCGGGAAACAAACGCTAGCTCGCCTTACAAGAAACACACTCTGCTTTTGAGAAAAGAGCACTCTTCTTCTCTACTGTGTTTCCTATAAGGCCAGAACAGTGAGCTTGCTCAGAACAAAAGAACTGTGCTTCCTACACACATATCCATACCTAGTTCAACTCTGCTTAGGAACCTGACAAGAACAGGAGCTTCTCTTCAGTCCAATACCCTGTACTTGCAGGTAGCAGACGCGAGTGCTATTTGCACTGTGTATGGCAATGAGAGCGCAATAGTGACTCTTCATACAAGAAAACAACTCTTGCTCGTAGGACAAAAAAACTGCATGTGACTCAACTCCATTTAGGACTGGGAAACAAACGCAAGCTCGTCTTACAAGAAACACACTCTGCTTTTGAGAAAAGAGCACTCTTCTACTCTACTGTGTTTCCTTAGGGCCAGAACAGTGAGCTTGCTCAGAACAAAAGAACTGTGCTTCCTACACACATGGCCATATCTAGTTCAATTCTGCTTAGGAACCTGACAAGAACAGTAGATCCTCTTCAGTCCAATACACTGTACTTGCTGGGAACAGACGCCAGTGCTATTTGTCCTTTGTATGGCAATGGCAGCGCAATAGTGACTATTCTTACCATAAAACAACTCTTGATCGTAGGACCAGAAACTGCATGTGATTCCCCTCCATTTAGGACTGGGAACCAAACGCTAGCTCGCCTTACAAGAAACACACTTTGCTTTAGAGAAAAGAGCACTCTTCTCCTCTACTGTGTTTCCTATGGGCTCCAAACAGTGAGCTTGCTCAGAACAAATGAACTGTGCTTCCTAGACACAAGGGCCATATCTAGTTCAACTCTGCTTAGGAAACTGACAAGAACAGTAGCTCCTCTTCAGTCTGACACAGTGTACTTGCTGGGAACAGACTCGAGTGCTATTTGCACTGTGTATGGCAATGGGAGCGCAATAGTGACTTTCCTTACCAGAAAACAACTCTTGCTCGTAGGACCAGAAACTGCATGTGATTCAACTCCGTTTAGGACTGGTAAACAAATGCTAGTTCGCCTTACATGAAACACACTCTGCTTTTGAGAAAAGAGCACTCTTCTACTCTATTGCCTTTCCTATGGTGTCCAACAGTGAGCTTGCTCAGAACAAAAGAACTGTGCTTCCTGCACACATGGGCCATATCTAGTTCAACTCTGCTTAGGAAACTGAAAAGAACAGTAGCTCCTCTTCAGTCTGATACACTGTACTTGGTGGGAACAGATGCGAGTGCTATTTGCACTGTGTGTGGCAATGGGAGCGCAATAGTGACTTTCCTTACCAGAAAACAACTCTTGCTCGTAGGACCACAAACTGCGTGTGATTCAACTCCATTTATGACAGGGAAACAAATGCTAGCTCGCCTTACAAGAAACACTCTCTGCTTTTGAGAAAAGAGCACTCTTCTACTCTACTGTGTTTCCTATGGGGTCCAAAAAGTGAGCTTGCTCAGAACAAAGAACTGTGCTTCCTACACACATGGACCATATCTAGTTCAACTCTGCTTAGGAAACTGACACGAACAGTAGCTCCTATTCAGTCCAATACACTGTACTTGCTGGGAACAGACGCGAGTGCTATTTGCACTGTGTATGGCAATGGGAGCACAATAGTGACTCTTCTTACCAGAAAACAACTCTTGCTCGTAGGACCAAAAACTGCATGTGACTCAACTCCATTTAGGACTGGGAAACAAACGCTAGCTCGCCTTACAAGAAACACACTCTGCTTTAGAGAAAAGAGCACTCTTCTACTCTACTGTGTTTCCTATCGGGCCAGAACAGTGAGCTTGCTCAGAACATAATAACTGTGCTTCCTAAACAAACGGGCCATATCTAGTTCAACTCTTCTTAGGAAACTGACAAAAACAGTAGCTCCTCTTCCTTCCGATACACTGTACTTGCTGGGAACAGACGCGAGTGCTATTTGCACTGTGTATGGCAATGGGAGTGCAATAGTGACTTTCCCTACCAGAAAACAACTCTTCCTCGTAGGACCAGAAACTGCATGTGATTCAACTCCATTTAGGACTGGGAAACAAACGATAGCTTGCCTTACAAAAAACACACTCTGCTTTTGAGAAAAGAGCACTCATCTACTCTACTGTGTTTCCTTTGGGGTCCGAACAGTGAGCTTGCTCAGAACAAAAGAACTGTGCTTCCAACACACACGGCCATAACTAGTTCAATTCTGATTAGGAACCTGACAATAACAGTAGATCCTCTTTAGTGCAATACACTGTACCGCTGCGAACAGACGCCAGTGCTATTTGTCCTGTGTATGGCAATGGCAGCGCAATAGTGACTCTTCTTACCAGAAAACAACTCTTGCTCGTAGTACCAGAAACTGCATGGGATTCAACTCCATTTAGGACTAGGAAACAAATGCTAGCTCGCCTTACAAGAAACACACTCTGCTTTAGAGAAAAGAGCACTCTTCTACTCTACTGTGTTTCCTATAGGGCCAGAACAGTGAGCTTGCTCAGAACCTAAGAACTGTGCTTCCTACACACACGGGCCATATCTAATTCATTTCTACTTAGGAAACTAACAAAAACAGTAGCTCCTCTTCAGTCCGATACACTGTACTTGCTGGGAACAGACGCCAGTGCTATTTGTCCTGTGTATGGCAATGGCAGCGCAATAGTGACTATTCTTACCATAAAACAACTCTTGATCGTAGGACCAGAAACTGCATGTGATTCCCCTCCATTTAGGACTGGGAAACAAACGCTAGCTCGCCTTACAAGAAACACACTTTGCTTTAGAGAAAAGAGCACTCTTCTACTCTACTGTGTTTCCTATGGGGTCCAAACAGTGAGCTTGCTCAGAACAAAAGAACTGTGCTTCCTACACACAAGGACCATATGTAGTTCAACTCTGCATAGGAAACTGAGAAGAACAGTAGCTCTTCTTTAGTCCAATACACTGTACTTGCTGGGAACAGACGGGAGGGCTATTTGCACTGTGTATGGCATTGGGAGTGCAATAGTGACTTTCCTTACCAGAAAACAACTCTTGCTCGTAGGACCAGAAACTGCATGTGATTCAACTCCATTTAGTACTGGGAAACAAACGCTAGTTCGCCTTACAAGAAACACACTCTGCTTTTCTGAAAAGAGCACTCTTCTACTCTACTGTGTATCCTGTGGGGTCCGAACATTGAGCTTGCTAAGAACAAAAAAACTGTGCTTCCTACACACACGGCCATATCTAGTTCAAGTCTGCTTAGGAAACTGACAAGAACAGTAGCACCTATTCAGTCCATTACACTGTACTTGCTGGGAACAGACGCGAGTGCTATTTGCACTGTGTATGGCAATGGGAGCGCAATAGTGACTTTCCTTACCAGAAAACACCTCTTGTTCGTAGGACCAGAAACTTCATGTGATTCCACTCCATTTATGACTGGGACACAAACGCTAGCTCGCCTTACAAGAAACACACTCTGCTTTAGAGAACAGAGCTCTCTTCTACTCTACTGTGTTTCCTATGGGGTCCAAACAGTGAGCTTGCTCAGAACAAAAGAACTGTGCTTCCTACACACATGGACCATATCTAGTTCAACTCTGCTTAGGAAACTGACAAGAACAGTAGCTCCTATTCAGTGCAATACACTGTGCTTGCTGAGAACTGACGCGAGTGCTATTTGCACTGTGTATGGCATTTGGAGCGCAATAGTGACTCTTCTTACCAGAAAACAACTCTTGCTCCTAGGACCAAAAACTGCCTGTGACTCAACTCCATTTAGGACTTGGAAACAAACGCTAGCTCGCCTTAAAGAAACACACTGTGCTTTTGAGAAAAGAGCACTCTTCTACTCTACTGTGTTTCCTATAGGGCCAGAACAGTGAGCTTGCTCAGAACATAAGAACTGTGCTTCCTACACACATGGGCCATATCTAGTTCAACTCTGCTTAGGAAACTGACAAGAACAGTAGCAACTATTCCTTCCGATACACTGTACTTGCTGGGAACAGACGCGAGTGCTATTTGCACTGTGTATGGCAATGGGAGTGCAATAGTGACTTTCCTTACCAGAAAACAACTCTTGCTCGTAGGACCAGAAATTGCATTTGATTCAACTCCATTTAGGACCGGGAAACAAACGCTAGCTCGCCTTTCAAGAAACACACTCTGCTTTTGAGAAAAGAGCACTCTTCTACTCTACTGTGTTTCCTATAAGGCCAGAACAGTGAGCTTGCTCAGAACAAAAGAACTGTGCTTCCTACACACATGGCCATATCTAGTTCAACTCTGCTTAGGAACCTGACAAGAACAGGAGCTCCTCTTCAGTCCAATACCCTGTACTTGCAGGTAGCAGACGCGAGTGCTATTTGCACTGTGTATGGCAATGAGAGCGCAATAGTGACTCTTCATACAAGAAAATAACTCTTGCTCGTAGGACAAAAAAACTGCATGTGACTCAACTCCATTTAGGACTGGGAAACAAACGCAAGCTCGTCTTACAAGAAACACACTCTGCTTTTGATAAAAGAGCACTCTTCTGCTCTACTGTGTTTCCTATAGGGCCAGAACAGTGAGCTTGCTCAGAACAAAAGAACTGTGCTTCCTACACACACGGCCATATCTAGTTCAATTCTGCTTAGGAACCTGACAAGAACAGTAGATCCTCTTCAGTCCAATACACTGTACTTGCTGGGAACAGATGCCAGTGCTATTTGTCCTGTGTATGGCAATGGCAGCGCAATAGTGACTATTCTTACCATAAAACAACTCTTGCTCGTAGGAGCAGAAACTGCATGTGATTCCCCTCCATTTAGGACTGGGAAACAAACGCTAGCTTGCCTTACAAGAAACACACTTTGCTTTAGAGAAAAGAGCACTCTTCTACTCTACTGTGTTTCCTATGGGGTCCAAACAGTGAGCTTGCTCAGAACAAAAGAACTGTGCTTCCTACACACAAGGACCATATGTAGTTCAACTCTGCATAGGAAATTGAGAAGAACAGTAGCTCCTCTTTAGTCCATTACACTGTACTTGCTGGGAACAGACGGGAGGGTTATTTGCACTGTGTATGGCAATGGGAGTGCAATAGTGACTTTCCTTACTAGAAAGCAACTCTTGCTCGTAGGACCAGAAACTGCATGTGATTCAACTCCATTTAGTACTGGGAAACAAACGCTAGCTCGCCATACAAAAAACACACTCTGCTTTTCTGAAAAGAGCACTCTTCTACTCACTGTGTTTCCTGTGGGGTCCGAACATTGAGCTTGCTCAGAAAAAAAACACTGTGCTTTCTACACACACGGCCATATCTAGTTCAAGTCTGCTTAGGAAACTGACAAGAACAGTAGCACCTATTCAGTCCATTACACTGTACTTGCTGGGAACAGACGCGAGTGCTATTTGCACTGTGTATGGCAATGGGAGCGCAAAAGTGACTTTCCTTACCAGAAAACACCTCTTGTTCGTAGGACCAGAAACTGCATGTGATTCAACTCCATTTAGGACTAGGAAACAAACGCTAGCTCGCCTTACAAGAAACACACTCTGCTTTAGAGAAAAGAGCTCTCTTCTACTCTACTGTGTTTCCTATAGGGCCAGAACAGTGAGCTTGCTCAGAACATAAGAACTGTGCTTCCTACACACATTGGCTATATCTAGTTCAATTCTACTTAGGAAACTAACAAAAACAGTAGCTCCTCTTCAGTCCGATACACTGTACTTGCTAGGAACAGAAGCGAATGCTATTTGTCCTGTGTATGGCAATGGGAGCGCAATAGTAACTTTCCTTACCAGAAAACAACTCTTGTTCGTAGGACCAGAAACTGCATGTGATTCAACTCCATTTAGGACTAGGAAACAAACGCTAGCTCGCCTTACAAGAAACACACTCTGCTTTTGCGAAAAGTGCACTCTTCTACTCTACTGTGTTTCCTATAGGGCCAGACCAGTGAGCTTGCTCAGAACATAAGAACTGTGCTTCCTACTCACACGGGCCTTATCTAGGTCAACTCTGCTTAGGAAACTGGCAAGAACAGTAGCTCCTCTTCAGTCCGATACAGTGTACTTGCTGGGAACAGACGCGAGTGCTATTTGCACTGTGTATGGCAAAGGGAGCGCAATAGTGACTTCCCTTAAAAGAAAAAAACTCTTGCTCGTAGGACCAGAAACTGCATGTGATTCAACTCCATTTAAGACTGGGAAACAAATGCTAGCTCGCCTTACAAGAAACACACTCTGCTTTAGAGAAAAGAGCACTCTTCTACTCTACTGTGTTTCCTATGGCGTCCGAACAGTGAGCTTGCTCAGAACAAAAGAACTGTGCTTCCTACACACATGGGCCATATCTAGTTCAACTCTGCTTAGGAAACTGACAAGAACAGTAGCTCCTCTTCAGTCCGTTACTGTACTTGCTGGGAACAGACGCGAGTGCTATTTGCACTGTGTATGGCAATAGGAGAGCAATAGTGACTTTCCTTACCAGAAAACAACTCTTGCTCGTAGGACCAGAAACTGCATGTGATTCAGCTCCATTTAGGACTGGGAAACAAACGCTGGCTCGGCCTACAAGAAACACACTCTGCTTTTGAGAAAAGAGCACTCTTCTACTCTACTGTGTTTCCTATGGGGTCCAAACAGTGAGCTTGTTCAGAACAAAAGACTGTGCTTCCTACACACACGGACCATATCGAGTTCAACTCTGCTTAGGAAACTGACAAGAACAGTAGCTCCTCTTCAGTCCGATACACTGTACTTGCTGGGAACAGACGCGAGTGCTCTTTGCACTGTGTATGGCAATTGGAGCACAATGTGACTTTCATTACCAGAAAACAACTCTTGTTCGTAGGACCAGAAACTGCATGGGATTCAACTCCTTTTAGGACTGGGAAACAAACGCTAGCTCGCCTTACAAGAAACACACTCTGCTTTAGAGAAAAGAGCACTCATTTACTCTACTGTGTTTCCTATAGGGCCAGAACAGTGAGCTTGCTCAGAACATAAGAACTGTGCCTCCTACACACACGGGTCATATCTAGTACTACTCTGCTTAGGAAACTGACAAGAACAGTAGCTCCTCTTCAGTCCGATACACTGTACTTGCTGGGAACAGACGCGAGTGCTATTTGCACTGTGTATGGCAATGGGAGTGCAATAGTGACTTTCCTTACCTGAAAACAACTCTTGCTCTTAGGACCACAAACTGCATGTGATTCAACGCAATTTAGGACTGTTAAACAAATGCTAGATCGCCTTACAAGAAGCACTCTCTGCTTTTTAGAAAAGAGCTCTCTTCTACTCTACGGTGTTTCCTATGGGGTCCAAACAGTGAGCTTGCTCAGAACAAAAGAACTGTGCTTCCTACACACATGGACCATATCTAGTTCAACTCTGCTTAGGAAACTGACAAGAACAGTAGCTCCTATTCAGTCCAATACACTGTACATGCTGGGAACAGACGCGAGTGCTATTTGCACTATGTATGGCATTTGGAGCACAATAGTGACTCTTCTTACCAGAAAAAAAACTCCTGCTTGTAGGACCAAAAACTGCATGTGATTCAACTCAATTTAGGACTAGGAAACAAACGATAGCTCGCCTTACAAGAAACACACTCTGCTTTAGAGAAAAGAGCACTCATCTACTCTACTGTGTTTCCTATAGGGCCAGAACAGTAGCTTGCTCAGAACATAAGAACTGTGCTTCCTACACACACGGGCCATATCTACTTCAACTCTGTTTAGGAAACTGACAAGAACAGTAGCTCCTCTTCAGTCCGATACACTGTACTTGCTGGGAACACACGCGAGTGCTATTTGCACTGTGTATGGCAATGGGAGTGCAATAGTGACTTTCCTTACCAGAAAACAACTCTTGCTCGTAGGACCAGAAATTGCATTTGATTCAACTCCATTTAGGACCGGGAAACAAACGCTAGCTCGCCTTTCAAGAAACACACTCTGCTTTTGAGAAAAGAGCACTCTTCTACTCTACTGTGTTTCCTATAAGGCCAGAACAGTGAGCTTGCTCAGAACAAAAGAACTGTGCTTCCTACACACATGGCCATATCTAGTTCAACTCTGCTTAGGAACCTGACAAGAACAGGAGCTCCTCTTCAGTCCAATACCCTGTACTTGCAGGTAGCAGACGCGAGTGCTATTTGCACTGTGTATGGCAATGAGAGAGCAATAGTGACTCTTCATACAAGAAAATAACTCTTGCTCGTAGGACAAAAAAACTGCATGTGACTCAACTCCATTTAGGACTGGGAAACAAACGCAAGCTCGTCTTACAAGAAACACACTCTGCTTTTGATAAAAGAGCACTCTTCTGCTCTACTGTGTTTCCTATAGGGCCAGAACAGTGAGCTTGCTCAGAACAAAAGAACTGTGCTTCCTACACACACGGCCATATCTAGTTCAATTCTGCTTAGGAACCTGACAAGAACAGTAGATCCTCTTCAGTCCAATACACTGTACTTGCTGGGAACAGATGCCAGTGCTATTTGTCCTGTGTATGGCAATGGCAGCGCAATAGTGACTATTCTTACCATAAAACAACTCTTGCTCGTAGGAGCAGAAACTGCATGTGATTCCCCTCCATTTAGGACTGGGAAACAAACGCTAGCTTGCCTTACAAGAAACACACTTTGCTTTAGAGAAAAGAGCACTCTTCTACTCTACTGTGTTTCCTATGGGGTCCAAACAGTGAGCTTGCTCAGAACAAAAGAACTGTGCTTCCTACACACAAGGACCATATGTAGTTCAACTCTGCATAGGAAATTGAGAAGAACAGTAGCTCCTCTTTAGTCCATTACACTGTACTTGCTGGGAACAGACGGGAGGGCTATTTGCACTGTGTATGGCAATGGGAGTGCAATAGTGACTTTCCTTACCAGAAAGCAACTCTTGCTCGTAGGACCAGAAACTGCATGTGATTCAACTCCATTTAGTACTGGGAAACAAACGCTAGCTCGCCATACAAAAAACACACTCTGCTTTTCTGAAAAGAGCACTCTTCTACTCACTGTGTTTCCTGTGGGGTCCGAACATTGAGCTTGCTCAGAACAAAAACACTGTGCTTTCTACACACACGGCCATATCTAGTTCAAGTCTGCTTAGGAAACTGACAAGAACAGTAGCACCTATTCAGTCCATTACACTGTACTTGCTGGGAACAGACGCGAGTGCTATTTGCACTGTGTATGGCAATGGGAGCGCAAAAGTGACTTTCCTTACCAGAAAACACCTCTTGTTCGTAGGACCAGAAACTGCATGTGATTCAACTCCATTTAGGACTAGGAAACAAACGCTAGCTCGCCTTACAAGAAACACACTCTGCTTTAGAGAAAAGAGCTCTCTTCTACTCTACTGTGTTTCCTATAGGGCCAGAACAGTGAGCTTGCTCAGAACATAAGAACTGTGCTTCCTACACAAATGGGCTATATCTAGTTCAATTCTACTTAGGAAACTAACAAAAACAGTAGCTCCTCTTCAGTCCGATACACTGTACTTGCTAGGAACAGAAGCGAATGCTATTTGTCCTGTGTATGGCAATGGGAGCGCAATAGTAACTTTCCTTACCAGAAAACAACTCTTGTTCGTAGGACCAGAAACTGCATGTGATTCAACTCCATTTAGGACTAGGAAACAAACGCTAGCTCGCCTTACAAGAAACACACTCTGCTTTTGCGAAAAGTGCACTCTTCTACTCTACTGTGTTTCCTATAGGGCCAGACCAGTGAGCTTGCTCAGAACATAAGAACTGTGCTTCCTACTCACACGGGCCTTATCTAGGTCAACTCTGCTTAGGAAACTGGCAAGAACAGTAGCTCCTCTTCAGTCCGATACAGTGTACTTGCTGGGAACAGACGCGAGTGCTATTTGCACTGTGTATGGCAAAGGGAGCGCAATAGTGACTTCCCTTAAAAGAAAAAAACTCTTGCTCGTAGGACCAGAAACTGCATGTGATTCAACTCCATTTAAGACTGGGAAACAAATGCTAGCTCGCCTTACAAGAAACACACTCTGCTTTAGAGAAAAGAGCACTCTTCTACTCTACTGTGTTTCCTATGGCGTCCGAACAGTGAGCTTGCTCAGAACAAAAGAACTGTGCTTCCTACACACATGGGCCATATCTAGTTCAACTCTGCTTAGGAAACTGACAAGAACAGTAGCTCCTCTTCAGTCCGTTACTGTACTTGCTGGGAACAGACGCGAGTGCTATTTGCACTGTGTATGGCAATAGGAGAGCAATAGTGACTTTCCTTACCAGAAAACAACTCTTGCTCGTAGGACCAGAAACTGCATGTGATTCAGCTCCATTTAGGACTGGGAAACAAACGCTGGCTCGGCCTACAAGAAACACACTCTGCTTTTGAGAAAAGAGCACTCTTCTACTCTACTGTGTTTCCTATGGGGTCCAAACAGTGAGCTTGTTCAGAACAAAAGACTGTGCTTCCTACACACACGGACCATATCGAGTTCAACTCTGCTTAGGAAACTGACAAGAACAGTAGCTCCTCTTCAGTCCGATACACTGTACTTGCTGGGAACAGACGCGAGTGCTCTTTGCACTGTGTATGGCAATTGGAGCACAATGTGACTTTCATTACCAGAAAACAACTCTTGTTCGTAGGACCAGAAACTGCATGGGATTCAACTCCTTTTAGGACTGGGAAACAAACGCTAGCTCGCCTTACAAGAAACACACTCTGCTTTAGAGAAAAGAGCACTCATTTACTCTACTGTGTTTCCTATAGGGCCAGAACAGTGAGCTTGCTCAGAACATAAGAACTGTGCCTCCTACACACACGGGTCATATCTAGTACTACTCTGCTTAGTAAACTGACAAGAACAGTAGCTCCTCTTCAGTCCGATACACTGTACTTGCTGGGAACAGACGCGAGTGCTATTTGCACTGTGTATGGCAATGGGAGTGCAATAGTGACTTTCCTTACCTGAAAACAACTCTTGCTCTTAGGACCACAAACTGCATGTGATTCAACGCAATTTAGGACTGTTAAACAAATGCTAGATCGCCTTACAAGAAGCACTCTCTGCTTTTTAGAAAAGAGCTCTCTTCTACTCTACGGTGTTTCCTATGGGGTCCAAACAGTGAGCTTGCTCAGAACAAAAGAACTGTGCTTCCTACACACATGGACCATATCTAGTTCAACTCTGCTTAGGAAACTGACAAGAACAGTAGCTCCTATTCAGTCCAATACACTGTACATGCTGGGAACAGACGCGAGTGCTATTTGCACTATGTATGGCATTTGGAGCACAATAGTGACTCTTCTTACCAGAAAAAAAACTCCTGCTTGTAGGACCAAAAACTGCATGTGATTCAACTCAATTTAGGACTAGGAAACAAACGATAGCTCGCCTTACAAGAAACACACTCTGCTTTAGAGAAAAGAGCACTCATCTACTCTACTGTGTTTCCTATAGGGCCAGAACAGTAGCTTGCTCAGAACATAAGAACTGTGCTTCCTACACACACGGGCCATATCTACTTCAACTCTGTTTAGGAAACTGACAAGAACAGTAGCTCCTCTTCAGTCCGATACACTGTACTTGCTGGGAACAGACGCGAGTGCTATATGCACTGTGTATGGTAATGAAAGCACAATCGTGACTTTCCTTACCAGAAAACAACTCTTGCTCGTAGGACCAGAAACTGCATGTGATTCAACTCCATTTAGGACTGGGAAACAAACGCTAGCTCGCCTTACAAGAAACAAACTCTGCTTTTGAGAAAAGACCACTCTTCTACTCTACTGTGTTTCCTATGGGGTCCGAACAGTGAGCTTGCTCAGAACAAAAGAACTGTGCTTCCTACACACACGGCCATATCTAGTTCAATTCTGCTTAGGAACCTGACAAGAACAGTAGATCTTCTTCAGTCCAATACACTGTAATTGCTGGGAACAGACGCCAGTGCTATTTGTCCTGTGTACGGCAATGGCAGCACAATAGTGACTCTTCTTACCAGAAAACAACTCTTGCTCGTAGTACCAGAAACTGCATGGGATTCAACTCCATTTAGGACTGCGAAACAAACGCTAGCTCGCCTTACAAGAAACACACTCTGCTTTTGAGAAAAGAGCACTCTTCTACTCTACTGTGTTTCCTATGGGGTCCAAACAGTGAGCTTGCTCAGAACAAAAGACTGTGCTTCCTACACACAAGGACCATATGTAGTTCAACTCTGCTTAGGAAACTGACAAGAACAGTAGCACCTATTCAGTCCAATACACTGTACTTGCTGGGAACAGACGCGAGTGCTCTTTGCCCTGTGTAGGGCAATGGGAGCACAATAGTGACTCGTCTTACCAGAAAACAATTCTTGCTCGTAGGACAAAAAACTGCATGTGACTCAACTCCATTTAGGACAGGGAAACAAACTCTAGCTCACCTTACAAGAAACACACTCTGCTTTTGAGAAAAGAGCATTCTTCTACTCTACTGTGTTTCCTATCGGGCCAGAACAGTGAGCTTGCTCAGAACAAAAGAACTGGGCTTCCTACACACACGGCCATATCTAGTTCAATTCTGCTTAGGAACCTGACAGGAACAGTAGATCCTCTTCAGTCCAATACACTGTACTTGCTGGGAACATACGCGAGTGTTATTTGCACTGTGTATGGCAATGAGAGCGCAATAGTGACTTTCCTTACCATAAAACAACTCTTGCTCTTAGGACCACAAACTGCATGTGATTCAACGCAATTTAGGACTGGTAAACAAATGCTAGATCGCCTTACAAGAAGCACTCTCTGCTTTTTAGAAAAGAGCTCTCTTCTACTCTACGGTGTTTCCTATGGGGTCCAAACAGTGAGCTTGCTCAGAACAAAAGACTGTGCTTCCTACGCACGAGGACCATATATAGTTCAACTCTGTTTAGGAAACTGACAAGAACAGTAGCTCCTATTCAGTCCAATACACTGTACTTGATGGGAACAGACGCGAATGCTATTTGCCCTGTGTATGGCAATGGCAGCACAATAGTGACTCTTCTTACCAGAAAACAACTCTTGCTCGTAGTACCAGAAACTGCATGGGATTGAACTCCATTTAGGACTGGGACACAAACGCTAGCTCGCCTTACAAGAAACACACTCGCTTTTGAGAAAAGAGCACTCTTCTACTCTACTGTGTTTCCTATGGGGTCCGAACAGTGAGCTTGCTCAGAACAAAAGAACTGTGCTTCCTACACAAGGGCCATATCTAGTTCAATTCTGCTTAGGAACCTGACAAGAACAGTAGATTCTCTTCAGTCCAATACACTGTACTTGCTGGGAACAGACGCCAGTGCTATTTGTCCTGTGTATGGCAATGGCAGCGCAATAGTGACTATTCTTACCATAAAACAACTCTTGCACGTAGGACCAGAAACTGCATGTGATTCCACTCCATTTAGGACTGAGACACAAACGCTAGCTCGCCTTACAAGAAACACACTCTGCTTTTGAGAAAAGAGCACTCTTCTACTCTACTGTGTTTCCTATGGGGTCCAAACAGTGAGCTTGCTCAGAACAAAAGACTGTGCTTCCTACACACACTGCCATATCTAGTTCAATTCTGCTTAGGAACCTGACAAGAACAGTAGATCCTCTTCAGTTCAATACACTGTACTTGCTGGGAACAGACGCCAGTGCTATTTGTCCTGTGTATGGCAATGGCAGCGCAATAGTGACTCTTCTTACCATAAAACAACTCTTGCTCGTAGGACCAGAAACTGCATGTTATTCCACTCCATTTAAGACTGGGAAACAAACACTAGCTCGCCTTACAAGAAACACACTCTGCTTTTGAGAAAAGAGCACTCTTCTACTCTACTGTGTTTCCAATGGGGTCCAAACAGTGAGCTTGCTCAGAACAAAAGAACTGTGCTTCCTACACACGTGGACCATATCTAGTTCAACTTTGCTTAGGAAACTGACAAGAACAGTAGCTCCTATTCAGTCCAATATACTGTACTTGCTGGGAACAGACGCGAGTGCTATTTGTACTGTGTATGGCAATTGGAACACAATAGTGACTCGTCTTACCAGAAAACAACTCTTGCTCATAGGACAAAAAACTGCATGTGACTCAACTCCATTTAGGACAGGGAAACAAACTCTAGCTCGCCTTATGAGAAACACACTCTGCTTTTGAGAAAAGAGCACTCTTCTACTCTACTGTGTTTCCTATAGGGCCAGAACAGTGAGCTTGCTCAGAACAAATGAACTGTGCTTCCTAGACACACGGGCCATATCTAGTTCAACTCTGCTTAGGAAACTGACAAGAACAGTTGCTCCTCTTCAGTCCAATACACTGTACTTGCTGGGAACAGACGCGAGTGCTATTTACACTGTCTATGACATTGAGAGCACCATAGTGACTTTCCTTACCAGAAAACAACTCTTGCTTGTAGGACCACAAACAGCATGTGATTCAACGCCATTTAAAACTGGGAAACTAATACTAGCTCGCCTTATAAGAAACACACTCTGCTTTAGAGAAAAGAGCACTCATCTACTCTACTGTGTTTCCTATGGGGTCCAAACAGTGAGCTTGCTCAGAACAAAAGAACTGTGCTTCCTACACACATGGACCATATCTAGTTCAATTCTGCTTAGGAAACTCACAAGAACAGTAGATCCTCTTCAGTCCAATACACTGTACTTGCTGGGAACAGACGCCAGTGCTATTTGTCCTGTGTATGGCAATGGCAGCGCAATAGTGACTATTTTTACCATAAAACAACTCTTGCACGTAGGACCAGAAACTGCATGGGATTCCACTCTATTTAGGACTGGGACACAAACGGTAGCTCGCCTTACAAGAAACACACTCTGCTTTTGAGATAAGAGCACTCTTCTACTCTACTGTGTTTCCTATGGGGTCCAAACAGTGAGCTTGCTCAGAACAAAAGACTGTGCTTCCTACACACAAGGACCATATGTAGTTCAACTCTGCTTAGGAAACTGACAAGAACAGTAGCTCCTCTTCAGTCCAATACACTGTACTTGATGGGAACAGACGCGAATGCTATTTGCCCTGTGTATGGCAATGGGAGCACAATAGTGACTTTCCTTACCAGAAAACAACTCTTGTTCGTAGGAAAAGAAACGGCATGTGATTCAACTCCATTTAGGACTGGGAAACAAACAGTAGCTCGCCTTACAAGAAACACACTCTGCTTTTGAGAAAAGAGCACTCTTCTACTCTACTGTGTTTCCTATGGGGTCCGAACAGTGAGCTTGCTCAGAACAAAAGAACTGTGCTTCCTACACAAGGGCCATATCTAGTTCAATTCTGCTTAGGAACCTGACAAGAACAGTTGATCCTCTTCAGTCCGATACAGTGTACTTGCTGGGAACAGACGCCAGTGCTATTTGTCCTGTGTATGGCAATGGCAGCGCAATAGTGACTATTCTTACCATAAAACAACTCTTGCACATAGGACCAGAAACTGCATGTGATTCCACTCCATTTAGGACTGAGACACAAACGCTAGCTCGCCTTACAAGAAACACACTCTGCTTTAGAGAAAAGAGCACTCATCTACTCTACTGTGTTTCCTATGAGGTCCAAACAGTGAGCTTGCTCAGAACAAAAGACTGTGCTTCCTACGCACAAGGACCATATATAGTTCAACTCTGCTTAGGAAACTGACAAGAACAGTAGCTCCTATTCAGTCCAATACACTGTACTTGATGGGAACAGACGCGAATGCTATTTGCCCTGTGTATGGCAATGGCAGCACAATAGTGACTCTTCTTACCAGAAAACAACTCTTGCTCGTAGTACCAGAAACTGCATGGGATTGAACTCCATTTAGGACTGGGACACAAACGCTAGCTCGCCTTACAAGAAACACACTCGCTTTTGAGAAAAGAGCACTCTTCTACTCTACTGTGTTTCCTATGGGGTCCGAACAGTGAGCTTGCTCAGAACAAAAGAACTGTGCTTCCTACACAAGGGCCATATCTAGTTCAATTCTGCTTAGGAACCTGACAAGAACAGTAGATCCTCTTCAGTCCAATACACTGTACTTGCTGGGAACAGACGCCAGTGCTATTTGTCCTGTGTATGGCAATGGCAGCACAATAGTGACTATTCTTACCATAAAACAACTCTTGCACGTAGGACCAGAAACTGCATGTGATTCCACTCCATTTAGGACTGAGACACAAACGCTAGCTCGCCTTACAAGAAACACACTCTGCTTTTGAGAAAAGAGCACTCTTCTACTCTACTGTGTTTCCTATGGGGTCCAAACAGTGAGCTTGCTCAGAACAAAAGAACTGTGCTTCCTACACACATGGCCATATCTAGTTCAATTCTGCTTCGGAACCTGACAATAACAGTAGATCCTCTTCAGTCCAATACACTGTACTTGCTGCGAACAGACGCCAGTGCTATTTGTCCTGTGCATGGCAATGGCAGCGCAATAGTGACTCTTCTTACCAGAAAACAACTCTTGCTCGTAGTACCAGAAACTGCATGGGATTCAACTCCATTTAGGACTTGGAAACAAACGCTAGCTTGCCTTACAAGAAACACACTCTGCTTTTGAGAAAAGAGCACTCTTCTACTCTACTGCGTTTCCTATAGGGCCAGAACAGTGAACTTGCTCAGAACATAAGAACTGTGCTTCCTACACACACGGATCATTTCTAGTTCAACTCTGCTTAGGAAACTGACAAGAACAGTAGCACCTATTCAGTCCAATACACTGTACTTGCTGGGAACAGACGGGAGTGCTATTTGCACTGTGAATGGCATTGGGAGCGCAACGTGACTTTCCTTACCAGAAAACATCTCTTGTTCGTAGGACCAGAAACTGCATGTGGTTCAACTCCATTTAGGACTAGGAAACAAACGCTAGCTCGCCTTACAAGAAACACACTCTGCTTTTGAGAAAAGAGCACTCTTCTACTCTACTGCGTTTCCTATAGGGCCAGAACAGTGAACTTGCTCAGAACATAAGAACTGTGCTTCCTACACACACGGGCCATATCTAGTTCAACTCTGCTTAGGAAACTGACAGGAACAGTAGCTCCTCCTCAGTCTGATACACTGTACTTGCTCGGAACAGACGCGAGAGCTATTTGCACTGTGTATGGCAAGGGGAGCGCAATAGTGACTTTCCTTACCAGAAAACAACTCTTACTCGTAGGACCAGAAACTGCATGTGATTCAACTCCATTTAGGACTGAGAAAGAAACGCTAGCTCGCCTTACAAGAAACATACTCTGCTTTTGAGAAAAGAGCACTCTTCTACTCTACTGTGTTTCCTATGGTGTCCGAACAGTGAGCTTGCTCAGAACAAAAGAACTGTGCTTCCTACACACATGGCCATATCTAGTTCAATTCTGCTTCAGAACCTGACAATAACAGTAGAACCTCTTCAGTCCAATACACTGTACTTGCTGCGAACAGACGCCAGTGCTATTTGTCCTGTTTATGGCAAATGCAGCGCAATAGTGACTCTTCTTACCAGAAAACATCTCTTGTTCGTAGGACCAGAAACTGCATGTGATTGAACTTCATTTAGGACTGGGAAACAAACACTAGCTCGCCTTACAAGAAACACACTCTGCTTTTGAGAAAAGAGCACTCTTCTACTCTACTGTGTTTCCTATGGGGTCCAAACAGTGAGCTTGCTCAGAACAAAAAACTGTGCTTCCTACACATGGACCATAAGTAGTTCAACTCTGCTTAGGAAACTGACAAGAAAAGTAGCTCCTCTTCAGTCTGATACACTGTAATTGCTGGGAACAGACACGAGTGCTATTTGCACTGTGTATGGCAATGGGAGCGCAATAGTGACTTTCCTTACCAGAAAACAACTCTTGCTCGTAGGACCAGAAACTGCATGTGATTCATCTCCATTTAGGACTGGGAAACAAATGCTACCTCGCCTTACATGAAAAACACTCTACTTTTGATAAAAGAGCACTCTTCTACTCTACTGTGTTTCCAATGGTGTCCGAACAGTGAGCTTGCTCAGAACAAAAGAACTGTGCTTCCTACACACATGGCCATATCTAGTTCAATTCTGCTTCGGAACCTGACAATAACAGTAGATCCTCTTCAGTCCAATACACTGTACTTGCTGCGAACAGACGCCAGTGCTATTTGTCCTGTGTATGGCAATGGCAGCGCAATAGTGACTCTTCTTACCAGAAAACAACTCTTGCTCGTAGTACCAGAAACTGCATGGGATTCAACTCCATTTAGGACTGGGAAACAAACGCTAGCTCGCCTTACAAGAAACACACTCTGCTTTAGAGAAAAGAGCACTCTTCTACTCTACTGTGTTTCCTATGGGGTCCAAACAGTGAGCTTGCTCAGAACAAAAGAACTGTGCTTCCTACACACACGGATCATTTCTAGTTCAACTCTGCTTAGGAATCTGACAAGAACAGTAGCACCTATTCAGTCCAATACACTGTACTTGCTGGGAACAGACGGGAGTGCTATTTGCACTGTGAATGGCATTGGGAGCGCAACGTGACTTTCCTTACCAGAAAACATCTCTTGTTCGTAGGACCAGAAACTGCATGTGATTCAACTCCATTTAGGACTAGGAAACAAACGCTAGCTCGCCTTACAAGAAACACACTCTGCTTTTGAGAAAAGAGCACTCTTCTACTCTACTGCGTTTCCTATAGGGCCAGAACAGTGAACTTGCTCAGAACATAAGAACTGTGCTTCCTACACACACGGGCCATATCTAGTTCAACTCTGCTTAGGAAACTGACAGGAACAGTAGCTCCTCCTCAGTCTGATACACTGTACTTGCTCGGAACAGACGCGAGAGCTATTTGCACTGTGTATGGCAAGGGGAGCGCAATAGTGACTTTCCTTACCAGAAAACAACTCTTACTCGTAGGACCAGAAACTGCATGTGATTCAACTCCATTTAGGACTGAGAAAGAAACGCTAGCTCGCCTTACAAGAAACATACTCTGCTTTTGAGAAAAGAGCACTCTTCTACTCTACTGTGTTTCCTATGGTGTCCGAACAGTGAGCTTGCTCAGAACAAAAGAACTGTGCTTCCTACACACATGGCCATATCTAGTTCAATTCTGCTTCAGAACCTGACAATAACAGTAGATCCTCTTCAGTCTAATACACTGTACTTGCTGCGAACAGACGCCAGTGCTATTTGTCCTGTTTATGGCAAATGCAGCACAATAGTGACTCTTCTTACCAGAAAACAACTCTTGCTCGTAGTACCAGAAACTGCATGGGATTCAACTCCATTTAGGACTGGGAAACAAACGCTAGCTCGCCTTACAAGAAACACACTCTGCTTTAGAGAAAAGAGCACTCTTCTACTCTACTGTGTTTCCTATGGGGTCCAAACAGTGAGCTTGCTCAGAACAAAAGAACTGTGCTTCCTACACACACGGATCATTTCTAGTTCAACTCTGCTTAGGAAACTGACAAGAACAGTAGCTCCTATTCAGTCCAATACACTGTACTTGCTGGGAACAGACGCGAGTGCTATTTGCACTGTGTATGGCAATTGGAGCTCAATAGTGACTCTTCTTACCAGAAAACAACTCTTGCTCGTAGGAGCAAAAACTGCATGTGACTCAACTCCATTTAGGACTGGGAAACACACGTTAGCTCGCCTTACAAGAAACACACTCTGCTTTAGAGAAAAGAGCACTCTTCTACTCTACTGTGTTTCCTATAGGGCCAGAACTGTGAAGTTGCTCAGAACATAAGAACTGTGCTTCCTACACACACGGGCCATATCTAGTTCAATTCTGCTTAGGAAACTGACAGGAACAGTAGCTCCTCCTCAGTCTGATACACTGTAATTGCTGGGAACAGACGCGAGAGCTATTTGCACTGTGTATGGCAAGGGGAGCGCAATAGTGACTTTCCTTACCAGAAAACAACTCTTGCTCGTAGGACCAGAAACTACATGTGATTCAACTCCATTTAGGACTGAGAAAGAAACACTAGCTCGCCTTACAAGAAACATACTCTGCTTTTGAGAAAAGAGCACTCTTGTACTCTACTGTGTTTCCTAAGGTGTCCGAACAGTGAGCTTGCTCAGTACAAAAAAACTGTGCTTCCTACACACGGGCCATATGTAGTTCAACTCTGCTTAGGAAACTGGCAAGAACAGTAGCTCCTCTTCTGTCCGATACACTGTACTTGCTGGGAACAGACACGAGTGCTATTTGCACTGTGTATGGCAATGGGAACACAATAGTGACTTTCCTTACCAGAAAAGAACTCTTGCTCGTAGGACGAGAAACTCTATGTGATTCAACTCCATTTAGGACTGGGAAACAAATGCTAGCTCGCCTTACAAGAAACACAAACTGCTTTAGAGAAAAAGCACGCTTCTACTCTACTGTGTTTCCTATGTGGTCTGAACAGTGAGCTTGCTCAGAACAAAAAAAAACTGTGCTTCCTACACACACGGCCATATCTAGTTCAATTCTGCTTATGAACCTGACAAGAACAGTAGATCCTCTTCAGTCCAATACACTGTACTTGCTGGGAACAGACGCCACTGCTATTTGTCCTGTGTATGGCAATGGCAGCGCAATAGTGACTCATCTTACCAGAAAACAACTCTTGCTCGTAGGACCAGAAACTGCATGTGATTCAACTCCATTTAGGACTGGGAAACAAACACTAGCTCGCCTTACAAGAAACACACTCTGCTTTTGAGAAAAGAGCACTCTTCTACTTTACTGTGTTTCCTATGGGGTCCAAATAGTGAGCTTGCTCAGAACAAAAAACTGTGCTTCCTACACACGGACCATATCTAGTTCAACTCTGCTTAGGAAACTGACAAGAAAAGTAGCTCCTCTTCAGTCTGATACACTGTAATTGCTGGGAACAGACGCGAGTGCTATTTGCACTGTGTATGGCAATGGGAGCGCAATAGTGACTTTCCTTACCAGAAAACCACTCTTGCTCGTAGGACCAGAAACTGCATGTGATTCAACTCCATTTAGGACTGGGAAACAAATGCAAGCTCGCCTTACATGAAAAACACTCTACTTTTGATAAAAGAGCACTCTTCTACTCTACTATGTTTCCTATGGGTTCCGAACAGTGACCTTGCTCAGAACAAGAAAACTGTGCTTTCTACACACGGCCATATCTAGTTCAAGTCTGATTAAGTACCTGACAAGAACAGTAGATCCTCTTCTATCCAATGCATTGTACTTGCTGGGAAAAGACACCAGTGTTATTTGTCCTGTGTATGGCAATGGCAGCGCAGTAGTGACTCTTCTTACCAGAAAACAACTCTTGCTCGTAGGACCAGAAACTGCATGGGATTCAACTCCATTTAGGACTGGGAAACAAACGCTAGTTCGCCTTACAAGAAACACACTCTGCTTTTGAGAAAAAAACACTCTTCTACTCTACTGTGTTTCCTATGGGGTCCAAACAGTGAGCTTGCTCAGAACAAAACAACTGTGCTTCCTACACACACAGACCATATCTAGTTCAACTCTGCTTAGGAACCTGACAAGAACAGTAGCTCCTCTTCAGTCCAATACACTGTACTTGCTGGGAACAGAAGCGAGTGCTATTTGCACTGTGTATGTCAATTGAAGCACAATAGTGACTCGTCTTACCAGAAAACAACTCTTGCTCGTAGGACAAAAAACTGCATGTGACTCAACTCCATTTAGGACTGGGAAACAAACGCTAACTCGCCTTACAAGAAACACAATCTGCTTTTGAGAGAAGAGCACTCTTCTACTCTACTGTGTTTCCTATGTGTTCCGAACAGTGAGCTTGCTCATAACAAAAGAACTGTGCTTCCTACACACACGGCCATATCTAGTTCAAGTCTGTTTAGGAACCTGACAAGAACAGTAGATCCTCTTCAGTCCAGTACACTGTACTTGCTGGGAACAGACGCCAGTGCTATTTGTCCTGTGTATGGCAATGGCAGTGCAATACTGACTCTTCTTACCAGAAAACAACTCTTGCTCGTAGGACCAGAAACTGCATGTGATTCAACTCCATTTAGGACTGGGAAACAAACTTTAGCACGCTTTACAAAAAACACACTCTGCTTTTGAGAAAAGAGCACTCTTCTACTTCACTGTGTTTCCTATAGGGCCAGAACAGTGAGCTTGCTCAGAAAAAAAGTACTGTGCTTCCTACCCACACGGGCCTTATCTAGTTCAACTCTGCTTAGGAAACTGACAAGAACAGTAGCTGCTCTTCAGTCTGATACACTGTACTTGCTGGGAACAGACACATGTGCTATTTGCACTGTGTATGGCAATGGGAGCGCAATAGTGACTTTCCTTACCAGAAAACAAGTATTGCTCATAGGACCAGATACTGCATGTGATTCAACTCCATTTAGGACTGGGAAACAAACGCTGGCTCGCCTTACAAGAAACACACTCTGCTTTAGAGAAAAGAGCACTCTTCTACTCTACTGTGTTTCCTATAGGGTCAGAACAGTGAGCTTGCTCAGAACAAAAGAACTGTGCTTCCTACACACGGGCCATATCTAGTTCAACTCTGCTTAGGAAACTGACAAAAACAGTAGCTCCTCTTCAGTCCAATACACTGTACTTGCTGGGAAGAGACGTGAGAGATATTTGCACTGTGTATGGCAAGGGGAGCGCAATAGTGACTTTCTTTACCAGAAAACAACTCTTGCTCTTAGGACCAGAAACTGCATGTGATTCAACTCCATTTAGGACTGGGAAACAAATGCTACCCCGCCTTACACGAAACACACTCTGCTTTAGAGAAAAGAGCACTCTTCTACTTTACTGTGTTTCCTATGGTGTCCGAACAGTGAGCTTGCTCAGAACAAAAGAACTGTGCTTCCTACACACATGGCCATATCTAGTTCAATTCTGCTTCAGAACCTGACAATAACAGTAGAACCTCTTCAGTCCAATACACTGTACTTGCTGCGAACAGACGCCAGTGCTATTTGTCCTGTTTATGGCAAATGCAGCGCAATAGTGACTCTTCTTACCAGAAAACATCTCTTGTTCGTAGGACCAGAAACTGCATGTGATTCAACTCCATTTAGGACTGGGAAACAAACACTAGCTCGCCTTACAAGAAACACACTCTGCTTTAGAGAAAAGAGCACTCTTCTACTCTACTGTGTTTCCTATGGGGTCCAAACAGTGAGCTTGCTCAGAACAAAAAACTGTGCTTCCTACACATGGACCATAAGTAGTTCAACTCTGCTTAGGAAACTGACAAGAAAAGTAGCTCCTCTTCAGTCTGATACACTGTAATTGCTGGGAACAGACACGAGTGCTATTTGCACTGTGTATGGCAATGGGAGCGCAATAGTGACTTTCCTTACCAGAAAACAACTCTTGCTCGTAGGACCAGAAACTGCATGTGATTCATCTCCATTTAGGACTGGGAAACAAATGCTACCTCGCCTTACATGAAAAACACTCTACTTTTGATAAAAGAGCACTCTTCTACTCTACTGTGTTTCCAATGGTGTCCGAACAGTGAGCTTGCTCAGAACAAAAGAACTGTGCTTCCTACACACATGGCCATATCTAGTTCAATTCTGCTTCGGAACCTGACAATAACAGTAGATCCTCTTCAGTCCAATACACTGTACTTGCTGCGAACAGACGCCAGTGCTATTTGTCCTGTGTATGGCAATGGCAGCGCAATAGTGACTCTTCTTACCAGAAAACAACTCTTGCTCGTAGTACCAGAAACTGCATGTGATTCAACTCCATTTAGGACTGGGAAACAAACGCTAGCTCGCCTTACAAGAAACACACTCTGCTTTAGAGAAAAGAGCACTCTTCTACTCTACTGTGTTTCCTATGGGTTCCAAACAGTGAGCTTGCTCAGAACAAAAGAACTGTGCTTCCTACACACACGGATCATTTCTAGTTCAACTCTGCTTAGGAAACTGACAAGAACAGTAGCACCTATTCAGTCCAATACACTGTACTTGCTGGGAACATACGGGAGTGCTATTTGCACTGTGAATGTCATTGGGAGCGCAACGTGACTTTCCTTACCAGAAAACATCTCTTGTTCGTAGGACCAGAAACTGCATGTGATTCAACTCCATTTAGGACTAGGAAACAAACGCTAGCTCGCCTTACAAGAAACACACTCTGCTTTTGAGAAAAGAGCACTCTTCTACTCTACTGCGTTTCCTATAGGGCCAGAACAGTGAACTTGCTCAGAACATAAGAACTGTGCTTCCTACACACACGGGCCATATCTAGTTCAACTCTGCTTAGGAAACTGACAGGAACAGTAGCTCCTCCTCAGTCTGATACACTGTACTTGCTCGGAACAGACGCGAGAGCTATTTGCACTGTGTATGGCAAGGGGAGCGCAATAGTGACTTTCCTTACCAGAAAACAACTCTTGCTCGTAGGACCAGAAACTGCATGTGATTCAACTCCATTTATGACTGAGAAAGAAAGGCTAGCTCGCCTTACAAGAAACATACTCTGCTTTTGAGAAAAGAGCACTCTTCTACTCTACTGTGTTTCCTATGGTGTCCGAACAGTGAGCTTGCTCAGAACAAAAGAACTGTGCTTCCTACACACATGGCCATATCTAGTTCAATTCTGCTTCAGAACCTGACAATAACAGTAGATCCTCTTCAGTCCAATACACTGTACTTGCTGCGAACAGACGCCAGTGCTATTTGTCCTGTGTATGGCAATGGCAGCGCAATAGTGACTCTTCTTACCAGAAAGCAACTCTTGCTCGTAGTACCAGAAACTGCATGGGATTCAACTCCATTTAGGACTGGGAAACAAACGCTAGCTCGCCTTACAAGAAACACACTCTGCTTTAGAGAAAAGAGCACTCTTCTACTCTACTGTGTTTCCTATGGGGTCCAAACAGTGAGCTTGCTCAGAACAAAAGAACTGTGCTTCCTACACACACGGATCATTTCTAGTTCAACTCTGCTTAGGAATCTGACAAGAACAGTAGCACCTATTCAGTCCAATACACTGTACTTGCTGGGAACAGACGGGAGTGCTATTTGCACTGTGAATGGCATTGGGAGCGCAACGTGACTTTCCTTACCAGAAAACATCTCTTGTTCGTAGGACCAGAAACTGCATGTGATTCAACTCCATTTAGGACTAGGAAACAAACGCTAGCTCGCCTTACAAGAAACACACTCTGCTTTTGAGAAAAGAGCACTCTTCTACTCTACTGCGTTTCCTATAGGGCCAGAACAGTGAACTTGCTCAGAACATAAGAACTGTGCTTCCTACACACACGGGCCATATCTAGTTCAACTCTGCTTAGGAAACTGACAGGAACAGTAGCTCCTCCTCAGTCTGATACACTGTACTTGCTCGGAACAGACGCGAGAGCTATTTGCACTGTGTATGGCAAGGGGAGCGCAATAGTGACTTTCCTTACCAGAAAACAACTCTTACTCGTAGGACCAGAAACTGCATGTGATTCAACTCCATTTAGGACTGAGAAAGAAACGCTAGCTCGCCTTACAAGAAACATACTCTGCTTTTGAGAAAAGAGCACTCTTCTACTCTACTGTGTTTCCTATGGTGTCCGAACAGTGAGCTTGCTCAGAACAAAAGAACTGTGCTTCCTACACACATGGCCATATCTAGTTCAATTCTGCTTCAGAACCTGACAATAACAGTAGATCCTCTTCAGTCCAATACACTGTACTTGCTGCGAACAGACGCCAGTGCTATTTGTCCTGTTTATGGCAAATGCAGCACAATAGTGACTCTTCTTACCAGAAAACAACTCTTGCTCGTAGTACCAGAAACTGCATGGGATTCAACTCCATTTAGGACTGGGGAAACAAACGCTAGCTCGCCTTACAAGAAACACACTCTGCTTTAGAGAAAAGAGCACTCTTCTACTCTACTGTGTTTCCTATGGGGTCCAAACAGTGAGCTTGCTCAGAACAAAAGAACTGTGCTTCCTACACACATGGCCATATCTAGTTCAATTCTGCTTCGGAACCTGACAATAACAGTAGATCCTCTTCAGTCCAATACACTGTACTGGCTGCGAACAGACGCCAGTGCTATTTGTCCTGTGTATGGCAATGCCAGCGCAATAGTGACTCTTCTTACCAGAAAACAACTCTTGCTCATAGTACCAGAAACTGCATGGGATTCAACTCCATTTAGGACTTGGAAACAAACGCTAGCTCGCCTTACAAGAAACACACTCTGCTTTAGAGAAAAGAGCACTCTTCTACTCTACTGTGTTTCCTATGGGGTCCAAACAGTGAGCTTGCTCAGAACAAAAGAACTGTGCTTCCTACACACACGGATCATTTCTAGTTCAACTCTGCTTAGGAATCTGACAAGAACAGTAGCACCTATTCAGTCCAATACACTGTACTTGCTGGGAACAGACGGGAGTGCTATTTGCACTGTGAATGGCATTGGGAGCGCAACGTGACTTTCCTTACCAGAAAACATCTCTTGTTCGTAGGACCAGAAACTGCATGTGATTCAACTCCATTTAGGACTAGGAAACAAACGCTAGCTCGCCTTACAAGAAACACACTCTGCTTTTGAGAAAAGAGCACTCTTCTACTCTACTGCGTTTCCTATAGGGCCAGAACAGTGAACTTGCTCAGAACATAAGAACTGTGCTTCCTACACACACGGGCCATATCTAGTTCAACTCTGCTTAGGAAACTGACAGGAACAGTAGCTCCTCCTCAGTCTGATACACTGTACTTGCTCGGAACAGACGCGAGAGCTATTTGCACTGTGTATGGCAAGGGGAGCGCAATAGTGACTTTCCTTACCAGAAAACAACTCTTACTCGTAGGACCAGAAACTGCATGTGATTCAACTCCATTTAGGACTGAGAAAGAAACGCTAGCTCGCCTTACAAGAAACATACTCTGCTTTTGAGAAAAGAGCACTCTTCTACTCTACTGTGTTTCCTATGGTGTCCGAACAGTGAGCTTGCTCAGAACAAAAGAACTGTGCTTCCTACACACATGGCCATATCTAGTTCAATTCTGCTTCAGAACCTGACAATAACAGTAGATCCTCTTCAGTCCAATACACTGTACTTGCTGCGAACAGACGCCAGTGCTATTTGTCCTGTGTATGGCAATGGCAGCGCAATAGTGACTCTTCTTACCAGAAAGCAACTCTTGCTCGTAGTACCAGAAACTGCATGGGATTCAACTCCATTTAGGACTGGGAAACAAACGCTAGCTCGCCTTACAAGAAACACACTCTGCTTTAGAGAAAAGAGCACTCTTCTACTCTACTGTGTTTCCTATGGGGTCCAAACAGTGAGCTTGCTCAGAACAATAGAACTGTGCTTCCTACACACATGGCCATATCTAGTTCAATTCTGCTTCGGAACCTGACAATAACAGTAGATCCTCTTCAGTCCAATACACTGTACTTGCTGCGAACAGACGCCAGTGCTATTTGTCCTGTGTATGGCAATGCCAGCGCAATAGTGACTCTTCTTACCAGAAAACAACTCTTGCTCGTAGTACCAGAAACTGCATGGGATTCAACTCCATTTAGGACTTGGAAACAAACGCTAGCTCGCCTTACAAGAAACACACTCTGCTTTAGAGAAAAGAGCACTCTTCTACTCTACTGTGTTTCCTATGGGGTCCAAACAGTGAGCTTGCTCAGAACAAAAGAACTGTGCTTCCTACACACACGGATCATTTCTAGTTCAACTCTGCTTAGGAATCTGACAAGAACAGTAGCACCTATTCAGTCCAATACACTGTACTTGCTGGGAACAGACGGGAGTGCTATTTGCACTGTGAATGGCATTGGGAGCGCAACGTGACTTTCCTTACCAGAAAACATCTCTTGTTCGTAGGACCAGAAACTGCATGTGATTCAACTCCATTTAGGACTAGGAAACAAACGCTAGCTCGCCTTACAAGAAACACACTCTGCTTTTGAGAAAAGAGCACTCTTCTACTCTACTGCGTTTCCTATAGGGCCAGAACAGTGAACTTGCTCAGAACATAAGAACTGTGCTTCCTACACACACGGGCCATATCTAGTTCAACTCTGCTTAGGAAACTGACAGGAACAGTAGCTCCTCCTCAGTCTGATACACTGTACTTGCTCGGAACAGACGCGAGAGCTATTTGCACTGTGTATGGCAAGGGGAGCGCAATAGTGACTTTCCTTACCAGAAAACAACTCTTACTCGTAGGACCAGAAACTGCATGTGATTCAACTCCATTTAGGACTGAGAAAGAAACGCTAGCTCGCCTTACAAGAAACATACTCTGCTTTTGAGAAAAGAGCACTCTTCTACTCTACTGTGTTTCCTATGGTGTCCGAACAGTGAGCTTGCTCAGAACAAAAGAACTGTGCTTCCTACACACACGGGCCATATCTAGTTCAACTCTGCTTAGGAAACTGACAGGAACAGTAGCTCCTCCTCAGTCTGATACACTGTACTTGCTGGGAACAGACGCGAGTGCTATTTGCACTGTGTATGGCAATTGGAGCTCAATAGTGACTCTTCTTACCAGAAAACAACTCTTGCTCGTAGGAGCAAAAACTGCATGTGACTCAACTCCATTTAGGACTGGGAAACACACGTTAGCTCGCCTTACAAGAAACACACTCTGCTTTAGAGAAAAGAGCACTCTTCTACTCTACTGGGTTTCCTATAGGGCCAGAACTGTGAAGTTGCTCAGAACATAAGAACTGTGCTTCCTACACACACGGGCCATATCTAGTTCAACTCTGCTTAGGAAACTGACAGGAACAGTAGCTCCTCCTCAGTCTGATACACTGTACTTGCTGGGAACAGACGCGAGAGCTATTTGCACTGTGTATGGCAAGGGGAGCGCAATAGTGACTTTCCTTACCAGAAAACAACTCTTGCTCGTAGGACCAGAAACTACATGTGATTCAACTCCATTTAGGACTGAGAAAGAAACACTAGCTCGCCTTACAAGAAACATACTCTGCTTTTGAGAAAAGAGCACTCTTGTACTCTACTGTGTTTCCTAAGGTGTCCGAACAGTGAGCTTGCTCAGTACAAAAGAACTGTGCTTCCTACACACGGGCCATATGTAGTTCAACTCTGCTTAGGAAACTGGCAAGAACAGTAGCTCCTCTTCTGTCCGATACACTGTACTTGCTGGGAACAGACACGAGTGCTATTTGCACTGTGTATGGCAATGGGAACACAATAGTGACTTTCCTTACCAGAAAAGAACTTTTGCTCGTAGGACGAGAAACTGTATGTGATTCAACTCCATTTAGGACTGGGAAACAAATGCTAGCTCGCCTTACAAGAAACACAAACTGCTTTAGAGAAAAAGCACGCTTCTACTCTACTGTGTTTCCTATGTGGTCTGAACAGTGAGCTTGCTCAGAACAAAAAAAAACTGTGCTTCCTACACACACGGCCATATCTAGTTCAATTCTGCTTATGAACCTGACAAGAACAGTAGATCCTCTTCAGTCCAATACACTGTACTTGCTGGGAACAGACGCCACTGCTATTTGTCCTGTGTATGGCAATGGCAGCGCAATAGTGACTCTTCTTACCAGAAAACAACTCTTGCTCGTAGGACCAGAAACTGCATGTGATTCAACTCCATTTAGGACTGGGAAACAAACACTAGCTCGCCTTACAAGAAACACACTCTGCTTTTGAGAAAAGAGCACTCTTCTACTTTACTGTGTTTCCTATGGGGTCCAAATAGTGAGCTTGCTCAGAACAAAAAACTGTGCTTCCTACACACGGACCATATCTAGTTCAACTCTGCTTAGGAAACTGACAAGAAAAGTAGCTCCTCTTCAGTCTGATACACTGTAATTGCTGGGAACAGACGCGAGTGCTATTTGCACTGTGTATGGCAATGGGAGCGCAATAGTGACTTTCCTTACCAGAAAACAACTCTTGCTCGTAGGACCAGAAACTGCATGTGATTCAACTCCATTTAGGACTGGGAAACAAATGCAAGCTCGCCTTACATGAAAAACACTCTACTTTTGATAAAAGAGCACTCTTCTACTCTACTATGTTTCCTATGGGTTCCGAACAGTGACCTTGCTCAGAACAAGAAAACTGTGCTTTCTACACACGGCCATATCTAGTTCAAGTCTGATTAAGTACCTGACAAGAACAGTAGATCCTCTTCTATCCAATGCATTGTACTTGCTGGGAAAAGACACCAGTGTTATTTGTCCTGTGTATGGCAATGGCAGCGCAGTAGTGACTCTTCTTACCAGAAAACAACTCTTGCTCGTAGGACCAGAAACTGCATGGGATTCAACTCCATTTAGGACTGGGAAACAAACGCTAGTTCGCCTTACAAGAAACACACTCTGCTTTTGAGAAAAAAACACTCTTCTACTCTACTGTGTTTCCTATGGGGTCCAAACAGTGAGCTTGCTCAGAACAAAACAACTGTGCTTCCTACACACACAGACCATATCTAGTTCAACTCTGCTTAGGAACCTGACAAGAACAGTAGCTCCTCTTCAGTCCAATACACTGTACTTGCTGGGAACAGAAGCGAGTGCTATTTGCACTGTGTATGTCAATTGAAGCACAATAGTGACTCGTCTTACCAGAAAACAACTCTTGCTCGTAGGACAAAAAACTGCATGTGACTCAACTCCATTTAGGACTGGGAAACAAACGCTAACTCGCCTTACAAGAAACACAATCTGCTTTTGAGAGAAGAGCACTCTTCTACTCTACTGTGTTTCCTATGTGTTCCGAACAGTGAGCTTGCTCATAACAAAAGAACTGTGCTTCCTACACACACGGCCATATCTAGTTCAAGTCTGTTTAGGAACCTGACAAGAACAGTAGATCCTCTTCAGTCCAGTACACTGTACTTGCTGGGAACAGACGCCAGTGCTATTTGTCCTGTGTATGGCAATGGCAGTGCAATACTGACTCTTCTTACCAGAAAACAACTCTTGCTCGTAGGACCAGAAACTGCATGTGATTCAACTCCATTTAGGACTGGGAAACAAACTTTAGCACGCTTTACAAAAAACACACTCTGCTTTTGAGAAAAGAGCACTCTTCTACTTCACTGTGTTTCCTATAGGGCCAGAACAGTGAGCTTGCTCAGAAAAAAAGTACTGTGCTTCCTACCCACACGGGCCTTATCTAGTTCAACTCTGCTTAGGAAACTGACAAGAACAGTAGCTGCTCTTCAGTCTGATACACTGTACTTGCTGGGAACAGACACATGTGCTATTTGCACTGTGTATGGCAATGGGAGCGCAATAGTGACTTTCCTTACCAGAAAACAAGTATTGCTCATAGGACCAGATACTGCATGTGATTCAACTCCATTTAGGACTGGGAAACAAACGCTGGCTCGCCTTACAAGAAACACACTCTGCTTTAGAGAAAAGAGCACTCTTCTACTCTACTGTGTTTCCTATAGGGTCAGAACAGTGAGCTTGCTCAGAACAAAAGAACTGTGCTTCCTACACACGGGCCATATCTAGTTCAACTCTGCTTAGGAAACTGACAAAAACAGTAGCTCCTCTTCAGTCCAATACACTGTACTTGCTGGGAAGAGACGTGAGAGATATTTGCACTGTGTATGGCAAGGGGAGCGCAATAGTGACTTTCTTTACCAGAAAACAACTCTTGCTCTTAGGACCAGAAACTGCATGTGATTCAACTCCATTTAGGACTGGGAAACAAATGCTACCCTGCCTTACACGAAACACACTCTGCTTTAGAGAAAAGAGCACTCTTCTACTTTACTGTGTTTCCTATGGTGTCCGAACAGTGAGCTTGCTCAGAACAAAAGAACTGTGCTTCCTACACACATGGCCATATCTAGTTCAATTCTGCTTCAGAACCTGACAATAACAGTAGAACCTCTTCAGTCCAATACACTGTACTTGCTGCGAACAGACGCCAGTGCTATTTGTCCTGTTTATGGCAAATGCAGCGCAATAGTGACTCTTCTTACCAGAAAACATCTCTTGTTCGTAGGACCAGAAACTGCATGTGATTCAACTCCATTTAGGACTGGGAAACAAACACTAGCTCTCCTTACAAGAAACACACTCTGCTTTAGAGAAAAGAGCACTCTTCTACTCTACTGTGTTTCCTATGGGGTCCAAACAGTGAGCTTGCTCAGAACAAAAAACTGTGCTTCCTACACATGGACCATAAGTAGTTCAACTCTGCTTAGGAAACTGACAAGAAAAGTAGCTCCTCTTCAGTCTGATACACTGTAATTGCTGGGAACAGACACGAGTGCTATTTGCACTGTGTATGGCAATGGGAGCGCAATAGTGACTTTCCTTACCAGAAAACAACTCTTGCTCGTAGGACCAGAAACTGCATGTGATTCATCTCCATTTAGGACTGGGAAACAAATGCTACCTCGCCTTACATGAAAAACACTCTACTTTTGATAAAAGAGCACTCTTCTACTCTACTGTGTTTCCAATGGTGTCCGAACAGTGAGCTTGCTCAGAACAAAAGAACTGTGCTTCCTACACACATGGCCATATCTAGTTCAATTCTGCTTCGGAACCTGACAATAACAGTAGATCCTCTTCAGTCCAATACACTGTACTTGCTGCGAACAGACGCCAGTGCTATTTGTCCTGTGTATGGCAATGGCAGCGCAATAGTGACTCTTCTTACCAGAAAACAACTCTTGCTCGTAGTACCAGAAACTGCATGTGATTCAACTCCATTTAGGACTGGGAAACAAACGCTAGCTCGCCTTACAAGAAACACACTCTGCTTTAGAGAAAAGAGCACTCTTCTACTCTACTGTGTTTCCTATGGGTTCCAAACAGTGAGCTTGCTCAGAACAAAAGAACTGTGCTTCCTACACACACGGATCATTTCTAGTTCAACTCTGCTTAGGAAACTGACAAGAACAGTAGCACCTATTCAGTCCAATACACTGTACTTGCTGGGAACATACGGGAGTGCTATTTGCACTGTGAATGTCATTGGGAGCGCAACGTGACTTTCCTTACCAGAAAACATCTCTTGTTCGTAGGACCAGAAACTGCATGTGATTCAACTCCATTTAGGACTAGGAAACAAACGCTAGCTCGCCTTACAAGAAACACACTCTGCTTTTGAGAAAAGAGCACTCTTCTACTCTACTGCGTTTCCTATAGGGCCAGAACAGTGAACTTGCTCAGAACATAAGAACTGTGCTTCCTACACACACGGGCCATATCTAGTTCAGCTCTGCTTAGGAAACTGACAGGAACAGTAGCTCCTCCTCAGTCTGATACACTGTACTTGCTCGGAACAGACGCGAGAGCTATTTGCACTGTGTATGGCAAGGGGAGCGCAATAGTGACTTTCCTTACCAGAAAACAACTCTTGCTCGTAGGACCAGAAACTGCATGTGATTCAACTCCATTTAGGACTGAGAAAGAAACGCTAGCTCGCCTTACAAGAAACATACTCTGCTTTTGAGAAAAGAGCACTCTTCTACTCTACTGTGTTTCCTATGGTGTCCGAACAGTGAGCTTGCTCAGTACAAAAGAACTGTGCTTCCTACACACGGGCCATATGTAGTTCAACTCTGCTTAGGAAACTGGCAAGAACAGTAGCTCCTCTTCTGTCCGATACACTGTACTTGCTGGGAACAGACACGAGTGCTATTTGCACTGTGTATGGCAATGGGAACACAATAGTGACTTTCCTTACCAGAAAAGAACTCTTGCTCGTAGGACGAGAAACTGTATGTGATTCAACTCCATTTAGGACTGGGAAACAAATGCTAGCTCGCCTTACAAGAAACACAAACTGCTTTAGAGAAAAAGCACGCTTCTACTCTACTGTGTTTCCTATGTGGTCTGAACAGTGAGCTTGCTCAGAACAAAAAAAAACTGTGCTTCCTACACACACGGCCATATCTAGTTCAATTCTGCTTATGAACCTGACAAGAACAGTAGATCCTCTTCAGTCCAATACACTGTACTTGCTGGGAACAGACGCCACTGCTATTTGTCCTGTGTATGGCAATGGCAGCGCAATAGTGACTCTTCTTACCAGAAAACAACTCTTGCTCGTAGGACCAGAAACTGCATGTGATTCAACTCCATTTAGGACTGGGAAACAAACACTAGCTCGCCTTACAAGAAACACACTCTGCTTTTGAGAAAAGAGCACTCTTCTACTTTACTGTGTTTCCTATGGGGTCCAAATAGTGAGCTTGCTCAGAACAAAAAACTGTGCTTCCTACACACGGACCATATCTAGTTCAACTCTGCTTAGGAAACTGACAAGAAAAGTAGCTCCTCTTCAGTCTGATACACTGTAATTGCTGGGAACAGACGCGAGTGCTATTTGCACTGTGTATGGCAATGGGAGCGCAATAGTGACTTTCCTTACCAGAAAACAACTCTTGCTCGTAGGACCAGAAACTGCATGTGATTCAACTCCATTTAGGACTGGGAAACAAATGCAAGCTCGCCTTACATGAAAAACACTCTACTTTTGATAAAAGAGCACTCTTCTACTCTACTATGTTTCCTATGGGTTCCGAACAGTGACCTTGCTCAGAACAAGAAAACTGTGCTTTCTACACACGGCCATATCTAGTTCAAGTCTGATTAAGTACCTGACAAGAACAGTAGATCCTCTTCTATCCAATGCATTGTACTTGCTGGGAAAAGACACCAGTGTTATTTGTCCTGTGTATGGCAATGGCAGCGCAGTAGTGACTCTTCTTACCAGAAAACAACTCTTGCTCGTAGTACCAGAAACTGCATGGGATTCAACTCCATTTAGGACTGGGAAACAAACGCTAGTTCGCCTTACAAGAAACACACTCTGCTTTTGAGAAAAAAACACTCTTCTACTCTACTGTGTTTCCTATGGGGTCCAAACAGTGAGCTTGCTCAGAACAAAACAACTGTGCTTCCTACACACACAGACCATATCTAGTTCAACTCTGCTTAGGAACCTGACAAGAACAGTAGCTCCTCTTCAGTCCAATACACTGTACTTGCTGGGAACAGAAGCGAGTGCTATTTGCACTGTGTATGTCAATTGAAGCACAATAGTGACTCGTCTTACCAGAAAACAACTCTTGCTCGTAGGACAAAAAACTGCATGTGACTCAACTCCATTTAGGACTGGGAAACAAACGCTAACTCGCCTTACAAGAAACACAATCTGCTTTTGAGAGAAGAGCACTCTTCTACTCTACTGTGTTTCCTATGTGTTCCGAACAGTGAGCTTGCTCATAACAAAAGAACTGTGCTTCCTACACACACGGCCATATCTAGTTCAAGTCTGTTTAGGAACCTGACAAGAACAGTAGATCCTCTTCAGTCCAGTACACTGTACTTGCTGGGAACAGACGCCAGTGCTATTTGTCCTGTGTATGGCAATGGCAGTGCAATACTGACTCTTCTTACCAGAAAACAACTCTTGCTCGTAGGACCAGAAACTGCATGTGATTCAACTCCATTTAGGACTGGGAAACAAACTTTAGCACGCTTTACAAAAAACACACTCTGCTTTTGAGAAAAGAGCACTCTTCTACTTCACTGTGTTTCCTATAGGGCCAGAACAGTGAGCTTGCTCAGAAAAAAAGTACTGTGCTTCCTACCCACACGGGCCTTATCTAGTTCAACTCTGCTTAGGAAACTGACAAGAACAGTAGCTGCTCTTCAGTCTGATACACTGTACTTGCTGGGAACAGACACATGTGCTATTTGCACTGTGTATGGCAATGGGAGCGCAATAGTGACTTTCCTTACCAGAAAACAAGTATTGCTCATAGGACCAGATACTGCATGTGATTCAACTCCATTTAGGACTGGGAAACAAACGCTGGCTCGCCTTACAAGAAACACACTCTGCTTTAGAGAAAAGAGCACTCTTCTACTCTACTGTGTTTCCTATAGGGTCAGAACAGTGAGCTTGCTCAGAACAAAAGAACTGTGCTTCCTACACACGGGCCATATCTAGTTCAACTCTGCTTAGGAAACTGACAAAAACAGTAGCTCCTCTTCAGTCCAATACACTGTACTTGCTGGGAAGAGACGTGAGAGATATTTGCACTGTGTATGGCAAGGGGAGCGCAATAGTGACTTTCTTTACCAGAAAACAACTCTTGCTCTTAGGACCAGAAACTGCATGTGATTCAACTCCATTTAGGACTGGGAAACAAATGCTACCCCGCCTTACACGAAACACACTCTGCTTTAGAGAAAAGAGCACTCTTCTACTTTACTGTGTTTCCTATGGTGTCCGAACAGTGAGCTTGCTCAGAACAAAAGAACTGTGCTTCCTACACACATGGCCATATCTAGTTCAATTCTGCTTCAGAACCTGACAATAACAGTAGAACCTCTTCAGTCCAATACACTGTACTTGCTGCGAACAGACGCCAGTGCTATTTGTCCTGTTTATGGCAAATGCAGCGCAATAGTGACTCTTCTTACCAGAAAACATCTCTTGTTCGTAGGACCAGAAACTGCATGTGATTCAACTCCATTTAGGACTGGGAAACAAACACTAGCTCTCCTTACAAGAAACACACTCTGCTTTAGAGAAAAGAGCACTCTTCTACTCTACTGTGTTTCCTATGGGGTCCAAACAGTGAGCTTGCTCAGAACAAAAAACTGTGCTTCCTACACATGGACCATAAGTAGTTCAACTCTGCTTAGGAAACTGACAAGAAAAGTAGCTCCTCTTCAGTCTGATACACTGTAATTGCTGGGAACAGACACGAGTGCTATTTGCACTGTGTATGGCAATGGGAGCGCAATAGTGACTTTCCTTACCAGAAAACAACTCTTGCTCGTAGGACCAGAAACTGCATGTGATTCATCTCCATTTAGGACTGGGAAACAAATGCTACCTCGCCTTACATGAAAAACACTCTACTTTTGATAAAAGAGCACTCTTCTACTCTACTGTGTTTCCAATGGTGTCCGAACAGTGAGCTTGCTCAGAACAAAAGAACTGTGCTTCCTACACACATGGCCATATCTAGTTCAATTCTGCTTCGGAACCTGACAATAACAGTAGATCCTCTTCAGTCCAATACACTGTACTTGCTGCGAACAGACGCCAGTGCTATTTGTCCTGTGTATGGCAATGGCAGCGCAATAGTGACTCTTCTTACCAGAAAACAACTCTTGCTCGTAGTACCAGAAACTGCATGTGATTCAACTCCATTTAGGACTGGGAAACAAACGCTAGCTCGCCTTACAAGAAACACACTCTGCTTTAGAGAAAAGAGCACTCTTCTACTCTACTGTGTTTCCTATGGGTTCCAAACAGTGAGCTTGCTCAGAACAAAAGAACTGTGCTTCCTACACACACGGATCATTTCTAGTTCAACTCTGCTTAGGAAACTGACAAGAACAGTAGCACCTATTCAGTCCAATACACTGTACTTGCTGGGAACATACGGGAGTGCTATTTGCACTGTGAATGTCATTGGGAGCGCAACGTGACTTTCCTTACCAGAAAACATCTCTTGTTCGTAGGACCAGAAACTGCATGTGATTCAACTCCATTTAGGACTAGGAAACAAACGCTAGCTCGCCTTACAAGAAACACACTCTGCTTTTGAGAAAAGAGCACTCTTCTACTCTACTGCGTTTCCTATAGGGCCAGAACAGTGAACTTGCTCAGAACATAAGAACTGTGCTTCCTACACACACGGGCCATATCTAGTTCAACTCTGCTTAGGAAACTGACAGGAACAGTAGCTCCTCCTCAGTCTGATACACTGTACTTGCTCGGAACAGACGCGAGAGCTATTTGCACTGTGTATGGCAAGGGGAGCGCAATAGTGACTTTCCTTACCAGAAAACAACTCTTGCTCGTAGGACCAGAAACTGCATGTGATTCAACTCCATTTAGGACTGAGAAAGAAACGCTAGCTCGCCTTACAAGAAACATACTCTGCTTTTGAGAAAAGAGCACTCTTCTACTCTACTGTGTTTCCTATGGTGTCCGAACAGTGAGCTTGCTCAGAACAAAAGAACTGTGCTTCCTACACACATGGCCATATCTAGTTCAATTCTGCTTCAGAACCTGACAATAACAGTAGATCCTCTTCAGTCCAATACACTGTACTTGCTGCGAACAGACGCCAGTGCTATTTGTCCTGTGTATGGCAATGGCAGCGCAATAGTGACTCTTCTTACCAGAAAGCAACTCTTGCTCGTAGTACCAGAAACTGCATGGGATTCAACTCCATTTAGGACTGGGAAACAAACGCTAGCTCGCCTTACAAGAAACACACTCTGCTTTAGAGAAAAGAGCACTCTTCTACTCTACTGTGTTTCCTATGGGGTCCAAACAGTGAGCTTGCTCAGAACAATAGAACTGTGCTTCCTACACACATGGCCATATCTAGTTCAATTCTGCTTCGGAACCTGACAATAACAGTAGATCCTCTTCAGTCCAATACACTGTACTTGCTGCGAACAGACGCCAGTGCTATTTGTCCTGTGTATGGCAATGCCAGCGCAATAGTGACTCTTCTTACCAGAAAACAACTCTTGCTCGTAGTACCAGAAACTGCATGGGATTCAACTCCATTTAGGACTTGGAAACAAACGCTAGCTCGCCTTACAAGAAACACACTCTGCTTTAGAGAAAAGAGCACTCTTCTACTCTACTGTGTTTCCTATGGGGTCCAAACAGTGAGCTTGCTCAGAACAAAAGAACTGTGCTTCCTACACACACGGATCATTTCTAGTTCAACTCTGCTTAGGAATCTGACAAGAACAGTAGCACCTATTCAGTCCAATACACTGTACTTGCTGGGAACAGACGGGAGTGCTATTTGCACTGTGAATGGCATTGGGAGCGCAACGTGACTTTCCTTACCAGAAAACATCTCTTGTTCGTAGGACCAGAAACTGCATGTGATTCAACTCCATTTAGGACTAGGAAACAAACGCTAGCTCGCCTTACAAGAAACACACTCTGCTTTTGAGAAAAGAGCACTCTTCTACTCTACTGCGTTTCCTATAGGGCCAGAACAGTGAACTTGCTCAGAACATAAGAACTGTGCTTCCTACACACACGGGCCATATCTAGTTCAACTCTGCTTAGGAAACTGACAGGAACAGTAGCTCCTCCTCAGTCTGATACACTGTACTTGCTCGGAACAGACGCGAGAGCTATTTGCACTGTGTATGGCAAGGGGAGCGCAATAGTGACTTTCCTTACCAGAAAACAACTCTTACTCGTAGGACCAGAAACTGCATGTGATTCAACTCCATTTAGGACTGAGAAAGAAACGCTAGCTCGCCTTACAAGAAACATACTCTGCTTTTGAGAAAAGAGCACTCTTCTACTCTACTGTGTTTCCTATGGTGTCCGAACAGTGAGCTTGCTCAGAACAAAAGAACTGTGCTTCCTACACACATGGCCATATCTAGTTCAATTCTGCTTCAGAACCTGACAATAACAGTAGATCCTCTTCAGTCCAATACACTGTACTTGCTGTGAACAGACGCCAGTGCTATTTGTCCTGTTTATGGCAAATGCAGCACAATAGTGACTCTTCTTACCAGAAAACAACTCTTGCTCGTAGTACCAGAAACTGCATGGGATTCAACTCCATTTAGGACTTGGAAACAAACGCTAGCTCGCCTTACAAGAAACACACTCTGCTTTAGAGAAAAGAGCACTCTTCTACTCTACTGTGTTTCCTATGGGGTCCAAACAGTGAGCTTGCTCAGAACAAAAGAACTGTGCTTCCTACACACACGGATCATTTCTAGTTCAACTCTGCTTAGGAAACTGACAAGAACAGTAGCTCCTATTCAGTCCAATACACTGTACTTGCTGGGAACAGACGCGAGTGCTATTTGCACTGTGTATGGCAATTGGAGCTCAATAGTGACTCTTCTTACCAGAAAACAACTCTTGCTCGTAGGAGCAAAAACTGCATGTGACTCAACTCCATTTAGGACTGGGAAACACACGTTAGCTCGCCTTACAAGAAACACACTCTGCTTTAGAGAAAAGAGCACTCTTCTACTCTACTGTGTTTCCTATAGGGCCAGAACTGTGAAGTTGCTCAGAACATAAGAACTGTGCTTCCTACACACACGGGCCATATCTAGTTCAACTCTGCTTAGGAAACTGACAGGAACAGTAGCTCCTCCTCAGTCTGATACACTGTACTTGCTGGGAACAGACGCGAGAGCTATTTGCACTGTGTATGGCAAGGGGAGCGCAATAGTGACTTTCCTTACCAGAAAACAACTCTTGCTCGTAGGACCAGAAACTACATGTGATTCAACTCCATTTAGGACTGAGAAAGAAACACTAGCTCGCCTTACAAGAAACATACTCTGCTTTTGAGAAAAGAGCACTCTTGTACTCTACTGTGTTTTCTAAGGTGTCCGAACAGTGAGCTTGATCAGAACAAAAGAACTGTGCTTCCTACACACATGGCCATATCTAGTTCAATTCTGCTTCAGAACCTGACAATAACAGTAGATCCTCTTCAGTCCAATACACTGTACTTGCTGCGAACAGACGCCAGTGCTATTTGTCCTGTTTATGGCAATGGCAGCGCAATAGTGACTCTTCTTACCAGAAAGCAACTCTTGCTCGTAGTACCAGAAACTGCATGGGATTCAACTCCATTTAGGACTGGGAAACAAACGCTAGCTCGCCTTACAAGAAACACACTCTGCTTTAGAGAAAAGAGCACTCTTCTACTCTACTGTGTTTCCTATGGGGTCCAAACAGTGAGCTTGCTCAGAACAAAAGAACTGTGCTTCCTACACACATGGCCATATCTAGTTCAGTTCTGCTTCGGAACCTGACAATAACAGTAGATCCTCTTCAGTCCAATACACTGTACTTGCTGCGAACAGACGCCAGTGCTATTTGTCCTGTGTATGGCAATGGCAGCGCAATAGTGACTCTTCTTACCAGAAAACAACTCTTGCTCGTAGTACCAGAAACTGCATGGGATTCAACTCCATTTAGGACTTGGAAACAAACGCTAGCTCGCCTTACAAGAAACACACTCTGCTTTAGAGAAAAGAGCACTCTTCTACTCTACTGTGTTTCCTATGGGGTCCAAACAGTGAGCTTGCTCAGAACAAAAGAACTGTGCTTCCTACACACACGGATCATTTCTAGTTCAACTCTGCTTAGGAATCTGACAAGAACAGTAGCACCTATTCAGTCCAATACACTGTACTTGCTGGGAACAGACGGGAGTGCTATTTGCACTGTGAATGGCATTGGGAGCGCAACGTGACTTTCCTTACCAGAAAACATCTCTTGTTCGTAGGACCAGAAACTGCATGTGATTCAACTCCATTTAGGACTAGGAAACAAACGCTAGCTCGCCTTACAAGAAACACACTCTGCTTTTGAGAAAAGAGCACTCTTCTACTCTACTGCGTTTCCTATAGGGCCAGAACAGTGAACTTGCTCAGAACATAAGAACTGTGCTTCCTACACACACGGGCCATATCTAGTTCAACTCTGCTTAGGAAACTGACAGGAACAGTAGCTCCTCCTCAGTCTGATACACTGTACTTGCTCGGAACAGACGCGAGAGCTATTTGCACTGTGTATGGCAAGGGGAGCGCAATAGTGACTTTCCTTACCAGAAAACAACTCTTGCTCGTAGGACCAGAAACTGCATGTGATTCAACTCCATTTAGGACTGAGAAAGAAACGCTAGCTCGCCTTACAAGAAACATACTCTGCTTTTGAGAAAAGAGCACTCTTCTACTCTACTGTGTTTCCTATGGTGTCCGAACAGTGAGCTTGCTCAGAACAAAAGAACTGTGCTTCCTACACACATGGCCATATCTAGTTCAATTCTGCTTCAGAACCTGACAATAACAGTAGATCCTCTTCAGTCCAATACACTGTACTTGCTGCGAACAGACGCCAGTGCTATTTGTCCTGTGTATGGCAATGGCAGCGCAATAGTGACTCTTCTACCAGAAAGCAACTCTTGCTCGTAGTACCAGAAACTGCATGGGATTCAACTCCATTTAGGACTGGGAAACAAACGCTAGCTCGCCTTACAAGAAACACACTCTGCTTTAGAGAAAAGAGCACTTTTCTACTCTACTGTGTTTCCTATGGGGTCCAAACAGTGAGCTTGCTCAGAACAAAAGAACTGTGCTTCCTACACACATGGCCATATCTAGTTCAATTCTGCTTCGGAACCTGACAATAACAGTAGATCCTCTTCAGTCCAATACACTGTACTTGCTGCGAACAGACGCCAGTGCTATTTGTCCTGTGTATGGCAATGCCAGCGCAATAGTGACTCTTCTTACCAGAAAACAACTCTTGCTCGTAGTACCAGAAACTGCATGGGATTCAACTCCATTTAGGACTTGGAAACAAACGCTAGCTCGCCTTACAAGAAACACACTCTGCTTTAGAGAAAAGAGCACTCTTCTACTCTACTGTGTTTCCTATGGGGTCCAAACAGTGAGCTTGCTCAGAACAAAAGAACTGTGCTTCCTACACACACGGATCATTTCTAGTTCAACTCTGCTTAGGAATCTGACAAGAACAGTAGCACCTATTCAGTCCAATACACTGTACTTGCTGGGAACAGACGGGAGTGCTATTTGCACTGTGAATGGCATTGGGAGCGCAACGTGACTTTCCTTACCAGAAAACATCTCTTGTTCGTAGGACCAGAAACTGCATGTGATTCAACTCCATTTAGGACTAGGAAACAAACGCTAGCTCGCCTTACAAGAAACACACTCTGCTTTTGAGAAAAGAGCACTCTTCTACTCTACTGCGTTTCCTATAGGGCCAGAACAGTGAACTTGCTCAGAACATAAGAACTGTGCTTCCTACACACACGGGCCATATCTAGTTCAACTCTGCTTAGGACACTGACAGGAACAGTAGCTCCTCCTCAGTCTGATACACTGTACTTGCTGGGAACAGACGCGAGAGCTATTTGCACTGTGTATGGCAAGGGGAGCGCAATAGTGACTTTCCTTACCAGAAAACAACTCTTACTCGTAGGACCAGAAACTGCATGTGATTCAACTCCATTTAGGACTGAGAAAGAAACGCTAGCTCGCCTTACAAGAAACATACTCTGCTTTTGAGAAAAGAGCACTCTTCTACTCTACTGTGTTTCCTATGGTGTCCGAACAGTGAGCTTGCTCAGAACAAAAGAACTGTGCTTCCTACACACATGGCCATATCTAGTTCAATTCTGCTTCAGAACCTGACAATAACAGTAGATCCTCTTCAGTCCAATACACTGTACTTGCTGCGAACAGACGCCAGTGCTATTTGTCCTGTTTATGGCAAATGCAGCACAATAGTGACTCTTCTTACCAGAAAACAACTCTTGCTCGTAGTACCAGAAACTGCATGGGATTCAACTCCATTTAGGACTGGGAAACAAACGCTAGCTCGCCTTACAAGAAACACACTCTGCTTTAGAGAAAAGAGCACTCTTCTACTCTACTGTGTTTCCTATGGGGTCCAAACAGTGAGCTTGCTCAGAACAAAAGAACTGTGCTTCCTACACACACGGATCATTTCTAGTTCAACTCTGCTTAGGAAACTGACAAGAACAGTAGCTCCTATTCAGTCCAATACACTGTACTTGCTGGGAACAGACGCGAGTGCTATTTGCACTGTGTATGGCAATTGGAGCTCAATAGTGACTCTTCTTACCAGAAAACAACTCTTGCTCGTAGGAGCAAAAACTGCATGTGACTCAACTCCATTTAGGACTGGGAAACACACGTTAGCTCGCCTTACAAGAAACACACTCTGCTTTAGAGAAAAGAGCACTCTTCTACTCTACTGTGTTTCCTATAGGGCCAGAACTGTGAAGTTGCTCAGAACATAAGAACTGTGCTTCCTACACACACGGGCCATATCTAGTTCAACTCTGCTTAGGAAACTGACAGGAACAGTAGCTCCTCCTCAGTCTGATACACTGTACTTGCTGGGAACAGACGCGAGAGCTATTTGCACTGTGTATGGCAAGGGGAGCGCAATAGTGACTTTCCTTACCAGAAAACAACTCTTGCTCGTAGGACCAGAAACTACATGTGATTCAACTCCATTTAGGACTGAGAAAGAAACACTAGCTCGCCTTACAAGAAACATACTCTGCTTTTGAGAAAAGAGCACTCTTGTACTCTACTGTGTTTCCTAAGGTGTCCGAACAGTGAGCTTGCTCAGTACAAAAGAACTGTGCTTCCTACACACGGGCCATATGTAGTTCAACTCTGCTTAGGAAACTGGCAAGAACAGTAGCTCCTCTTCTGTCCGATACACTGTACTTGCTGGGAACAGACACGAGTGCTATTTGCACTGTGTATGGCAATGGGAACACAATAGTGACTTTCCTTACCAGAAAAGAACTCTTGCTCGTAGGACGAGAAACTGTATGTGATTCAACTCCATTTAGGACTGGGAAACAAATGCTAGCTCGCCTTACAAGAAACACAAACTGCTTTAGAGAAAAAGCACGCTTCTACTCTACTGTGTTTCCTATGTGGTCTGAACAGTGAGCTTGCTCAGAACAAAAAAAAACTGTGCTTCCTACACACACGGCCATATCTAGTTCAATTCTGCTTATGAACCTGACAAGAACAGTAGATCCTCTTCAGTCCAATACACTGTACTTGCTGGGAACAGACGCCACTGCTATTTGTCCTGTGTATGGCAATGGCAGCGCAATAGTGACTCTTCTTACCAGAAAACAACTCTTGCTCGTAGGACCAGAAACTGCATGTGATTCAACTCCATTTAGGACTGGGAAACAAACACTAGCTCGCCTTACAAGAAACACACTCTGCTTTTGAGAAAAGAGCACTCTTCTACTTTACTGTGTTTCCTATGGGGTCCAAATAGTGAGCTTGCTCAGAACAAAAAACTGTGCTTCCTACACACGGACCATATCTAGTTCAACTCTGCTTAGGAAACTGACAAGAAAAGTAGCTCCTCTTCAGTCTGATACACTGTAATTGCTGGGAACAGACGCGAGTGCTATTTGCACTGTGTATGGCAATGGGAGCGCAATAGTGACTTTCCTTACCAGAAAACAACTCTTGCTCGTAGGACCAGAAACTGCATGTGATTCAACTCCATTTAGGACTGGGAAACAAATGCAAGCTCGCCTTACATGAAAAACACTCTACTTTTGATAAAAGAGCACTCTTCTACTCTACTATGTTTCCTATGGGTTCCGAACAGTGACCTTGCTCAGAACAAGAAAACTGTGCTTTCTACACACGGCCATATCTAGTTCAAGTCTGATTAAGTACCTGACAAGAACAGTAGATCCTCTTCTATCCAATGCATTGTACTTGCTGGGAAAAGACACCAGTGTTATTTGTCCTGTGTATGGCAATGGCAGCGCAGTAGTGACTCTTCTTACCAGAAAACAACTCTTGCTCGTAGTACCAGAAACTGCATGGGATTCAACTCCATTTAGGACTGGGAAACAAACGCTAGTTCGCCTTACAAGAAACACACTCTGCTTTTGAGAAAAAAACACTCTTCTACTCTACTGTGTTTCCTATGGGGTCCAAACAGTGAGCTTGCTCAGAACAAAACAACTGTGCTTCCTACACACACAGACCATATCTAGTTCAACTCTGCTTAGGAACCTGACAAGAACAGTAGCTCCTCTTCAGTCCAATACACTGTACTTGCTGGGAACAGAAGCGAGTGCTATTTGCACTGTGTATGTCAATTGAAGCACAATAGTGACTCGTCTTACCAGAAAACAACTCTTGCTCGTAGGACAAAAAACTGCATGTGACTCAACTCCATTTAGGACTGGGAAACAAACGCTAACTCGCCTTACAAGAAACACAATCTGCTTTTGAGAGAAGAGCACTCTTCTACTCTACTGTGTTTCCTATGTGTTCCGAACAGTGAGCTTGCTCATAACAAAAGAACTGTGCTTCCTACACACACGGCCATATCTAGTTCAAGTCTGTTTAGGAACCTGACAAGAACAGTAGATCCTCTTCAGTCCAGTACACTGTACTTGCTGGGAACAGACGCCAGTGCTATTTGTCCTGTGTATGGCAATGGCAGTGCAATACTGACTCTTCTTACCAGAAAACAACTCTTGCTCGTAGGACCAGAAACTGCATGTGATTCAACTCCATTTAGGACTGGGAAACAAACTTTAGCACGCTTTACAAAAAACACACTCTGCTTTTGAGAAAAGAGCACTCTTCTACTTCACTGTGTTTCCTATAGGGCCAGAACAGTGAGCTTGCTCAGAAAAAAAGTACTGTGCTTCCTACCCACACGGGCCTTATCTAGTTCAACTCTGCTTAGGAAACTGACAAGAACAGTAGCTGCTCTTCAGTCTGATACACTGTACTTGCTGGGAACAGACACATGTGCTATTTGCACTGTGTATGGCAATGGGAGCGCAATAGTGACTTTCCTTACCAGAAAACAAGTATTGCTCATAGGACCAGATACTGCATGTGATTCAACTCCATTTAGGACTGGGAAACAAACGCTGGCTCGCCTTACAAGAAACACACTCTGCTTTAGAGAAAAGAGCACTCTTCTACTCTACTGTGTTTCCTATAGGGTCAGAACAGTGAGCTTGCTCAGAACAAAAGAACTGTGCTTCCTACACACGGGCCATATCTAGTTCAACTCTGCTTAGGAAACTGACAAAAACAGTAGCTCCTCTTCAGTCCAATACACTGTACTTGCTGGGAAGAGACGTGAGAGATATTTGCACTGTGTATGGCAAGGGGAGCGCAATAGTGACTTTCTTTACCAGAAAACAACTCTTGCTCTTAGGACCAGAAACTGCATGTGATTCAACTCCATTTAGGACTGGGAAACAAATGCTACCCCGCCTTACACGAAACACACTCTGCTTTAGAGAAAAGAGCACTCTTCTACTTTACTGTGTTTCCTATGGTGTCCGAACAGTGAGCTTGCTCAGAACAAAAGAACTGTGCTACCTACAAACACGGCCATATCTAGTTCAATTCTGCATAGGAACCTGACAAGAACAGTAGATCCTCTTCAGTCCAATACACTGTATTGCTGGGAACAGACGCCAGTGCTATTTGTCCTGTGTATGGCAATGGGAGCGAAATAGTGATTTTCCTTACCAGAAAACAACTCTTGCTCGTAGGACCAGAAACTGGATGTGATTCAACTCCATTTAGGACTGGGAAACAAACGCTAGCTCGCCTTACAAGAAACACACTCTGCTTTAGAGAAAAGAGCACTCTTCTACTCTACTGTGTTTCCTATAGGGCCAGAACAGTGAGCTTGCTCAGAACAAAATAACTGTGCTTCCTACACACGGGCCATAACTAGTTCAACTCTGCTGAGGAAACTGACAAAAACAGTAGCTCCTCTTCAGTCCAATACACTGTACTTGCTGGGAACAGACGCGAGTACTATTTGCACTGTGTATGGCAATGGGAGCGCAATAGTGACTTTCCTTACCAGAAAAAAACTCTTGCTCGTAGGACCAGAAACTGCATGTAATTCAACTCCATTTAGGACTGGGAAACAAACTCTAGCTCGCTTTACAAGAAACACACTCTGCTTTAGAGAAAAGAGCACTCTTCTACTCTACTGTGTTTCCTATAGGGCCAGAAGAGTGAGCTTGCTCAGAACAAAAGAACTGTGCTTCCGACACACACGGACCATATCTAGTTCAACTCTGCTAAGGAAACTGAGAAGAACAGTAGCTCCTCTTCAGTCCAATACACTGTACTTGCTGGGAACAGACGCGAGTGCTATTTGCACTGTATAAGGCATTTGGATCGCAATAGTGACTCTTCTTACCAGAAAACAACTCTTGCTCGTAGGACCAGATACTGCATGTGATTCAACTCCATTTAGGACTGGGAAACAAACGCTAGCTCGCCTTACAAGAAACCACTCTGCTTTAGACAAAAGAGCACTCTTCTACTCTACTGTGTTTCCTATAGGGCCAGAACAGTGAGCTTGCTCAGAACAAAAGAACTGTGCTTCCTACAAACACGGCCATATCTAGTTCAATTCTGCTTAGGAACCTGACAAGAACAGTAGATCCTCTTCAGTCCAATACACTGTATTTGCTGGGAACAGACGCGAGTGCTATTTGTCTTGTGTATGGCAATGGAAGCTCAATAGTGACTTTCCTTACCAGAAAACAACTCTTGCTCGTAGGACCAGAAACTGCATGTGATTCAACTCCATTTAGGACTGGGAAACAAACGCTAGCTTGCCTTACAAGAAACTCTCTCTGCTTTAGAGAAAAGAGCACTCTTCTACTCTACTGTGTTTCCTATAGGGCCAGAACAGTGAGCTTGCTCAGAACAAAATTACTGTGCTTCCTTCACACGGGCCATAACTAGTTCAACTCTGCTTAGGAAACTGACAAGAACAGTAGCTCCTCTTCAGTCCGATACACTGTACTTGCTGGGAACAGACGCGAGTATTATTTGCACTGTGTATGGCAATGGGAGCGCAATAGTGACTTTCCTTACCAGAAAACAACTTTTGCTCGTAGGACCAGAAACTGCATGTGATTCACCTCCATTTAGGACTGGGAAACAAATGCTAGCTTGCCTTACATGAAACACAATCTGCTTTAGAGAAAAGAGCACTCTTCTACTCTACTGTGTTTCCTAAGGGGTCCGAACAGTGAGCTTGCTCAGAACAAAAGAACTGTGCTTCCTACACACACGGGCCATATCTAGTTCAACTGTGCTTAGGATACTGACAAGAACAGTAGCTCCTCTTCAGTCCAATACACTGTACTTGCGGGGAACAGACGGGAGTGCTATTTGCGCTGTGTATGGCAATTGGAGCACAATAGTGACTCGTCTTACCAGAAAACAACTCTTGCTCGTAGGACAAAAAACTGCATGTGACTCAACTCCATTTAGGACTGGGAAACAAACGCTAGCTCGCATTACAAGAAACACACTCTGCTTTTGAGAAAAGAGCACACTTCTACCCTACTGTGTTTCCTATGGGGTCCGAACAGTGAGCTTGCTCAGAACAAAAAAACTGTGCTTCCTACACACACGGCCATATCTAATTCAATTCTGCATAGGAACCTGACAAAAACAGTAGATCCTCTTCAGTCCAATACACTGTACTTGCTGGGAACAGACGCCAGTGCTATTTGTCCTCTGTATGGCAATGGCAGCGCATAGTGACTATTCTTACCATGAAACAACTCTTGCTCGTAGGACCAGATACTGCATGTGATTAAACTCCATTTAGGACTGGGAAACAAACGCTAGCTCGCCTTACAAGAAACACACTCTGCTTTAGAGAAAAGAGCACTCTTCTACTCTACTGTGTTTCCTATAGGGCCAGAACAGTGAGCTTGCTCAGAACAAAAGAACTGTGCTTCCTACACACGGGCCATATCTAGTTCAACTCTGCTTAGGAAACTGACAAAAACAGTAGCTCCTCTTCAGTCCAATACACTGTACTTGCTGGGAACAGAAGTGAGAGATATTTGCACTGTGTATGGCAAGGGGAGCGGAATAGTGGCTTTCTTTACCAGAAAACAACTCTTGCTCTTAGGACCAGAAACTGCATGTGATTCAACTCCATTTAGGACAGGGAAACAAATGCTAGCTCGCCTTACACGAAACACACTCTGCTTTTGAGAAAAGAGCACTCTTCTACTCTACTGTGTTTCCTATGGTGTCCGAACAGTGAGCTTGCTCAGAACAAAGAACTGTGCTTCCTACAAACACGGCCATATCTAGTTCAATTCTGCTTAGGAACCTGACAAGAACAGTAGATCCTCTTCAGTCCAATACACTGTACTTGCTGGGAAAAGACGCCAGTGGTATTTGTCCTGTGTATGGCAATAGCAGTGCAATAGTGACTTTCCTTACCAGAAAACAACTCTTGCTCGTAGTACCAGAAACTGCATGTGATTCAACTCCATTTAGGACTGGGAAACAAACGCTAGCTCGCCTTACAAGAAACACACTCTGCTTTAGAGAAAAGAGCACTCTTCTACTCTACTGTGTTTCCTATAGGGCCAGAACAGTGAGCTTGCTCAGAACAATATAACTGTGCTTCCTACACACGGGCCATAACTAGTTCAACTCTGCTTAGGAAACTGACAAGAACAGTAGCTCCGCTTCAGTCCCATACACTGTACTTGCTGGGAACAGACGCGAGTACTATTTGCACTGTGTATGGCAATGGGAGCGAAATAGTGATTTTCCTTACCAGAAAACAACTCTTGCTCGTAGGAGCAGAAACTGCATGTGATTCAATTCCATTTAGGACTGGGAAACAAATGCTAGCTCGCCTTACATGAAACACACTCTGCTTTTGAGAAAAGAGCACTCTTCTACTCTACTGTGTTTCCTACGGGGTCCGAACAGTTAGCTTGCTCAGAACAAAAGAACTGTGCTTCCTACACACACGGGCCATATCTAGTTCAACTCTGCTTAGGAAACTGACAAGAACAGTAGCTCCTCTTCAGTCCAATACACTGTACTTGTGGGGAACAGACGCGAGTGCTATTTGCACTGTGTATGGCAATTGGAGCACAATATTGACTCGTCTTACCAGAAAACAACTCTTGCTCATAGGACCAGAAACTGCATGTGATTCAACTCTATTTAGGACTGAGAAACAAACTCTAGCACGCTTTACAAGAAACACACTCTGCTTTTGAGAAAAGAGCACTCTTCTTCTCTACTGTGTTTCCTATAGGGCCAGAACAGTGAGCTTGCTGAGAAAAAAAGGACTGTGCTTCCTACCCACACGGGCCTTATCTCGTTCAACTCTGCTTAGGAAACTGATAAGAACAGTAGTTGCTCTTCAGTCTGATACACTGTACTTGCTGGGAACAGACGCATGTGCTATTTGCACTGTGTATGGCAATGGGAGCGCAATAGTGACATTCCTTACCAGAAAACAACTCTTGCTCGTAGGACCAGATACTGCATGTGATTCAACTCCATTTAGGACTGGGAAACAAACGCTAGCTTGCCTTACAAGAAACACACTCTGCTTTAGAAAAAAGAGCACTCTTCTACTCTATTGTGTTTCCTATAGGGCCAGAACAGTGAGCTTGCTCAGAACAAAATTACTGTGCTTCCTACACACGGGCCATAACTAGTTCAACTCTGCTTAGGAAACTGACAAAAACAGTAGCTCCTCTTCAGTCCAATACACTGTAATTGCTGGGAACAGACGCCATTGCTATATGTCCTGTGTAGGGCAATTGCAGCGCAATATTGACTCTTCTTACCAGAAAACAACTCTTGCTTGTAGGACCAGAAACTGCATGGGATTCAACTCCATTTAGGACTGGGAAACAAATGCTAGCTCACCTTACAAGAAACACACTCTGCTTTTGAGAAAAGAGCACTCTTCTACGCTACTGAGTTTCCTATGGGGTCCAAACAGTGAGTTTGCTCAGAACAAAAGAACTGTCGTTCCTACACACACCGACCATATCTAGTTCAACTCTGCTTAGGATACTGACAAGAACAGTAGCTATTCTTCAGTCCGATACACTGTATTTGCAGGGAACAGAAGCGAGTGCTATTTGCACTGTGTATGGCAATGGGAGCTCAATAGTCACTTTCCTTACCAGAAAACAAATCTTGCTCTTAGGACCAGAAACTGCATGTGAATCAACTCCATTTAGGACTGGGAAACAAACGCTAGCTCGCATTACAAGAAACACACTCTGCTTTTGAGAAAAGAGCACTCTTCTACTCCTGTGTGTTTCATACAGGGCAAGAACAGTGAGCTTGCTCAGAAAAAAGAACTGTGCTTCCTACACACACAGCCATATCTAGTTCAAATCTGATTAGGAACCTGACAAGAACAGTAGATCCTCTTCAGTCCAATACACTGTACTTGCTGGGAACAGACGCCAGTGCTATTTGTCCAGTGTATGGCATAGGCAGCGCAATAGTGACTATTCTTACCAGAAAACATCTCTTGTTCGTAGGACCAGAAACTGCCTGTGATTCAACTCCATTTAGGACTAGGAAACAAACGCTAGCTCGCCTTACAAGAAACACACTCTGCTTTTGAGAAAAGAGCACTCTTCTACTCTATTGCGTTTCCTATAGGGCCAGAGCAGTGAACTTGCTCAGAACATAAGAACTGTGCTTCCTACACACACGGGCCATATCTAGTTCAACTCTGCTTAGGAAACTGACAGGAACAGTAGCTCCTCCTCAGTCTGATACACTGTACTTGCTCGGAACAGACGCGAGAGCTATTTGCACTGTGTATGGCAAGGGGAGCGCAATAGTGACTTTCCTTACCAGAAAACAACTCTTGCTCGTAGGACCAGAAACTGCATGTGATTCAACTCCATTTAGGACTGAGAAAGAAACGCTAGCTCGCCTTACAAGAAACATACTCTGCTTTTGAGAAAAGAGCACTCTTCTACTCTACTGTGTTTCCTATGGTGTCCGAACAGTGAGCTTGCTCAGAACAAAAGAACTGTGCTTCCTACACACATGGCCATATCTAGTTCAATTCTGCTTCAGAACCTGACAATAACAGTAGATCCTCTTCAGTCCAATACACTGTACTTGCTGCGAACAGACGCCAGTGCTATTTGTCCTGTGTATGGCAATGGCAGCGCAATAGTGACTCTTCTTACCAGAAAGCAACTCTTGCTCGTAGTACCAGAAACTGCATGGGATTCAACTCCATTTAGGACTGGGAAACAAACGCTAGCTCGCCTTACAAGAAACACACTCTGCTTTAGAGAAAAGAGCACTCTTCTACTCTACTGTGTTTCCTATGGGGTCCAAACAGTGAGCTTGCTCAGAACAAAAGAACTGTGCTTCCTACACACATGGCCATATCTAGTTCAATTCTGCTTCGGAACCTGACAATAACAGTAGATCCTCTTCAGTCCAATACACTGTACTTGCTGCGAACAGACGCCAGTGCTATTTGTCCTGTGTATGGCAATGGCAGCGCAATAGTGACTCTTCTTACCAGAAAACAACTCTTGCTCGTAGTACCAGAAACTGCATGGGATTCAACTCCATTTAGGACTTGGAAACAAACGCTAGCTCGCCTTACAAGAAACACACTCTGCTTTAGAGAAAAGAGCACTCTTCTACTCTACTGTGTTTCCTATGGGGTCCAAACAGTGAGCTTGCTCAGAACAAAAGAACTGTGCTTCCTACACACACGGATCATTTCTAGTTCAACTCTGCTTAGGAATCTGACAAGAACAGTAGCACCTATTCAGTCCAATACACTGTACTTGCTGGGAACAGACGGGAGTGCTATTTGCACTGTGAATGTCATTGGGAGCGCAACGTGACTTTCCTTACCAGAAAACATCTCTTGTTCGTAGGACCAGAAACTGCATGTGATTCAACTCCATTTAGGACTAGGAAACAAACGCTAGCTCGCCTTACAAGAAACACACTCTGCTTTTGAGAAAAGAGCACTCTTCTACTCTACTGCGTTTCCTATAGGGCCAGAACAGTGAACTTGCTCAGAACATAAGAACTGTGCTTCCTACACACACGGGCCATATCTAGTTCAACTCTGCTTAGGAAACTGACAGGAACAGTAGCTCCTCCTCAGTCTGATACACTGTACTTGCTCGGAACAGACGCGAGAGCTATTTGCACTGTGTATGGCAAGGGGAGCGCAATAGTGACTTTCCTTACCAGAAAACAACTCTTGCTCGTAGGACCAGAAACTGCATGTGATTCAACTCCATTTAGGACTGAGAAAGAAACGCTAGCTCGCCTTACAAGAAACATACTCTGCTTTTGAGAAAAGAGCACTCTTCTACTCTACTGTGTTTCCTATGGTGTCCGAACAGTGAGCTTGCTCAGAACAAAAGAACTGTGCTTCCTACACACATGGCCATATCTAGTTCAATTCTGCTTCAGAACCTGACAATAACAGTAGATCCTCTTCAGTCCAATACACTGTACTTGCTGCGAACAGACGCCAGTGCTATTTGTCCTGTGTATGGCAATGGCAGCGCAATAGTGACTCTTCTTACCAGAAAGCAACTCTTGCTCGTAGTACCAGAAACTGCATGGGATTCAACTCCATTTAGGACTGGGAAACAAACGCTAGCTCGCCTTACAAGAAACACACTCTGCTTTAGAGAAAAGAGCACTCTTCTACTCTACTGTGTTTCCTATGGGGTCCAAACAGTGAGCTTGCTCAGAACAATAGAACTGTGCTTCCTACACACATGGCCATATCTAGTTCAATTCTGCTTCGGAACCTGACAATAACAGTAGATCCTCTTCAGTCCAATACACTGTACTTGCTGCGAACAGACGCCAGTGCTATTTGTCCTGTGTATGGCAATGCCAGCGCAATAGTGACTCTTCTTACCAGAAAACAACTCTTGCTCGTAGTACCAGAAACTGCATGGGATTCAACTCCATTTAGGACTTGGAAACAAACGCTAGCTCGCCTTACAAGAAACACACTCTGCTTTAGAGAAAAGAGCACTCTTCTACTCTACTGTGTTTCCTATGGGGTCCAAACAGTGAGCTTGCTCAGAACAAAAGAACTGTGCTTCCTACACACACGGATCATTTCTAGTTCAACTCTGCTTAGGAATCTGACAAGAACAGTAGCACCTATTCAGTCCAATACACTGTACTTGCTGGGAACAGACGGGAGTGCTATTTGCACTGTGAATGGCATTGGGAGCGCAACGTGACTTTCCTTACCAGAAAACATCTCTTGTTCGTAGGACCAGAAACTGCATGTGATTCAACTCCATTTAGGACTAGGAAACAAACGCTAGCTCGCCTTACAAGAAACACACTCTGCTTTTGAGAAAAGAGCACTCTTCTACTCTACTGCGTTTCCTATAGGGCCAGAACAGTGAACTTGCTCAGAACATAAGAACTGTGCTTCCTACACACACGGGCCATATCTAGTTCAACTCTGCTTAGGAAACTGACAGGAACAGTAGCTCCTCCTCAGTCTGATACACTGTACTTGCTCGGAACAGACGCGAGAGCTATTTGCACTGTGTATGGCAAGGGGAGCGCAATAGTGACTTTCCTTACCAGAAAACAACTCTTACTCGTAGGACCAGAAACTGCATGTGATTCAACTCCATTTAGGACTGAGAAAGAAACGCTAGCTCGCCTTACAAGAAACATACTCTGCTTTTGAGAAAAGAGCACTCTTCTACTCTACTGTGTTTCCTATGGTGTCCGAACAGTGAGCTTGCTCAGAACAAAAGAACTGTGCTTCCTACACACACGGGCCATATCTAGTTCAACTCTGCTTAGGAAACTGACAGGAACAGTAGCTCCTCCTCAGTCTGATACACTGTACTTGCTGGGAACAGACGCGAGTGCTATTTGCACTGTGTATGGCAATTGGAGCTCAATAGTGACTCTTCTTACCAGAAAACAACTCTTGCTCGTAGGAGCAAAAACTGCATGTGACTCAACTCCATTTAGGACTGGGAAACACACGTTAGCTCGCCTTACAAGAAACACACTCTGCTTTAGAGAAAAGAGCACTCTTCTACTCTACTGTGTTTCCTATGGGGTCCAAACAGTGAGCTTGCTCAGAACAATAGAACTGTGCTTCCTACACACATGGCCATATCTAGTTCAATTCTGCTTCGGAACCTGACAATAACAGTAGCTCCTCTTCAGTCTGATACACTGTACTTGCGGGGAACAGACGCGAGTGCTATTTGCGCTGTGTATGGCAATTGGAGCACAATAGTGACTCGTCTTACCAGAAAACAACTCTTGCTCGTAGGACAAAAAACTGCATGTGACTCAACTCCATTTAGGACTGTGAAACAAACGCTAGCTCGCATTACAAGAAACACACTCTGCTTTTGAGAAAAGAGCACACTTCTACCCTACTGTGTTTCCTATGGGGTCCGAACAGTGAGCTTGCTCAGAACAAAAAAACTGTGCTTCCTACACACACGGCCATATCTAATTCAATTCTGCATAGGAACCTGACAAGAACAGTAGATCCTCTTCAGTCCAATACACTGTACTTGCTGGGAACAGACGCCAGTGCTATTTGTCCTCTGTATGGCAATGGCAGCGCATAGTGACTATTCTTACCATAAAACAACTCTTGCTCGTAGGACCAGAAACTGCATGTGATTCACCTCCATTTAAAACTGGGAAACAAATGCTAGCTTGCCTTACATGAAACACAATCTGCTTTAGAGAAAAGAGCACTCTTCTACTCTACTGTGTTTCCTAAGGGGTCCGAACAGTGAGCTTGCTCAGAACAAAAGAACTGTGCTTCCTACACACACGGGCCATATCTAGTTCAACTCTGCTTAGGAACCTGACAAGAACAGTAGATCCTCTTCAGTCCAATACACTGTACTTGCTGGGAAAAGACGCCAGTGGTATTTGTCCTGTGTATGGCAATAGCAGTGCAATAGTGACTTTCCTTAGCAGAAAACAACTCTTGCTCGTAGGACCAGAAACTGCATGTGATTCAACTCCATTTAGGACTGGGAAACAAACGCTAGCTCGCCTTACAAGAAACACACTCTGCTTTAGAGAAAAGAGCACTCTTCTACTCTACTGTGTTTCCTATAGGGCCAGAACAGTGAGCTTGCTCAGAACAATATAACTGTGCTTCCTACACACGGGCCATAACTAGTTCAACTCTGCTTAGGAAACTGACAAGAACAGTAGCTCCGCTTCAGTCCCATACACTGTACTTGCTGGGAACAGACGCGAGTACTATTTGCACTGTGTATGGCAATGGGAGCGAAATAGTGACTTTCCTTACCAGAAAACAACTCTTGCTCGTAGGAGCAGAAACTGCATGTGATTCAATTCCATTTAGGACTGGGAAACAAATGCTAGCTCGCCTTACATGAAACACACTCTGCTTTTGAGAAAAGAGCACTCTTCTACTCTACTGTGTTTCCTACGGGGTCCGAACAGTTAGCTTGCTCAGAACAAAAGAACTGTGCTTCCTACACACACGGGCCATATCTAGTTGAACTCTGCTTAGGAAACTGACAAGAACAGTAGCTCCTCTTCAGTCCAATACACTGTACTTGTGGGGAACAGACGCGAGTGCTATTTGCACTGTGTATGGCAATTGGAGCACAATATTGACTCGTCTTACCAGAAAACAACGCTTGCTCGTAGGACCAGAAACTGCATGTGATTCAACTCTATTTAGGACTAAGAAACAAACTCTAGCACGCTTTACAAGAAACACACTCTGCTTTTGAGAAAAGAGCACTCTTCTTCTCTACTGTGTTTCCTATAGCGCCAGAACAGTGAGCTTGCTGAGAAAAAAAGGACTGTGCTTCCTACCCACACGGGCCTTATCTCGTTCAACTCTGCTTAGGAAACTGATAAGAACAGTAGTTGCTCTTCAGTCTGATACACTGTACTTGCTGGGAACAGACGCATGTGCTATTTGCACTGTGTATGGCAATGGGAGCGCAATAGTGACATTCCTTACCAGAAAACAACTCTTGCTCGTAGGACCAGATACTGCATGTGATTCAACTCCATTTAGGACTGGGAAACAAACGCTAGCTTGCCTTACAAGAAACACACTCTGCTTTAGAGAAAAGAGCACTCTTCTACTCTACTGTGTTTCCTATAGGGCCAGAACAGTGAGCTTGCTCAGAACAAAAGAACTGTGCTTCCTACACACGGGCCATAACTAGTTCAACTCTGCTTAGGAAACTGACAAAAACAGTAGCTCCTCTTCAGTCCAATACACTGTAATTGCTGGGAACAGACGCCATTGCTATATGTCCTGTGTAGGGCAATTGCAGCGCAATATTGACTCTTCTTACCAGAAAACAACTCTTGCTTGTAGGACCAGAAACTGCATGGGATTCAACTCCATTTAGGACTGGGAAACAAATGCTAGCTCACCTTACAAGAAACACACTCTGCTTTTGAGAAAAGAGCACTCTTCTACGCTACTGAGTTTCCTATGGGGTCCAAACAGTGAGCTTGCTCAGAACAAAAGAACTGTGGTTCCTACACACACCGACCATATCTAGTTCAACTCTGCTTAGGATACTGACAAGAACAGTAGCTATTCTTCAGTCCGATACACTGTATTTGCAGGGAACAGAAGCGAGTGCTATTTGCACTGTGTATGGCAATGGGATCTCAATAGTCACTTTCCTTACCAGAAAACAAATCTTTCTCTTAGGACCAGAAACTGCATGTGAATCAACTCCATTTAGGACTGGGAAACAAACGCTAGCTCGCCTTACAAGAAACACACTCTGCTTTTGAGAAAAGAGCACTCTTCTACTCCTGTGTGTTTCATATAGGGCAAGAACAGTGAGCTTGCTCAGAAAAAAGAACTGTGCTTCCTACACACACAGCCATATCTAGTTCAAATCTGATTAGGAACCTGACAAGAACAGTAGATCCTCTTCAGTCCAATACACTGTACTTGCTGGGAACAGACGCCAGTGCTATTTGTCCAGTGTATGGCATAGGCAGCGCAATAGTGACTATTCTTACCATAAAACAATTCTTGCTCGTAGGACCAGAAACTGCATGTGATTCAACTCCATTTAGGACTGGGAAACAAACGCTAGCTCGTCTTACAAGAAATACACTCTGCTTTAGAGAAAAGAGCACTTTTCTACTCTACTGTGATTCCTATAGGGCCAGAACAGTCTGCTTGCTCAGAACAAAAGAACTGTGCTTCCTACACACACGGGCCATATCTAGTTCAACTCCGCTTAGGAAACTGACAAGAACAGTAGCTCCTCTTCAGTCCAATACACTGTACTTGCTGGGAACAGACACGAGTGCTATTTGCACTGTGTATGGCAATGGGAGCGAAATAGTGACTTTCCTTGCCAGAAAACAACTCTTCCTCGTAGGATCAGAAACTATATGTGATTCAACTCCATTTAGGACTGGGAAACAAATGCTAGCTCGCCTTACAAGAAACACAATCTTTTAGAGAAAAGAGCACTCTTCTACTCTACTGTGTTTCCTATGGGGTCTGAACAGTGAGCTTGCTCAGAACAAAAGAACTGTGCTTCCTACATACACGGGCTTTATCTAGTTCAACTCTGCTTAGGAAACTGACAAGAACAGTAGCTCCTCTTCAGTCCAATACACTGTACTTGCTTGGAACAGACGTGAGAGATATTTGCACTGTGAATGGCAAGGGGAGCGGAATAGTGACTTTCTTTACCAGAAAACAACTCTTGCTCTTAGGACCAGAAACTGCATGTGATTCAACTCCATTTAGGACTGGGAAACAAATGCTAGCTCGCCTTACATGAAACACACTCTGCTTTTGAGAAAAGAGCACTCTTCTACTCTACTGTGTTTCCTATGGGGTCCGAACAGTGAGCTTGCTGAGAACAAAAGAACTGTGCTTCCTACACACACGGGCCATATCTAGTTCAACTCTGCTTAGGAAACTGACAAGAACAGTAGCTCCTCTTCAGTCCAATACACTGTACTTGCGGGGAACAGACGCGAGTACTATTTGCACTGTGTATGGCAATTGGAGCACAATATTGACTCGTCTTACCAGAAAACAACGCTTGCTCGTAGGACAAAAAATTGAATGTGACTCAACTCCATTTAGGACTGGGAAACAAACGCTAGCTTGCCTTACAAGAAACACACTCTGCTTTTGAGAAAAGAGCACTCTTCTACTCTACTGTGTTTCCTATGTGTTCCGAACAGTGAGCTTGCTCATAACAAAAGAACTGTGCTTCCTACACACACGGCCATATCTAGTTCAAGTCTGCTTAGGTACCTGACAAGAACAGTAGATCCTCTTCAGTCCAATACACTGTACTTGCTGGGAACAGACGCCAGTGCTATTTGTCCTGTGTATGGCAATGGCAGCGCAATAGTGACTTTCCTTACCAGAAAACAACTCTTGCTCGTAGGACCAAAAACTGGATGTGATTCAACTCCATTTAGGACTGGGAAACAAACGCTAGCTCGCCTTACAAGAAACACACTCTGCTTTAGAGAAAAGAGCACTCTTCTAATCTACTGTGTTTCCTATAGGGCCAGAACAGTGAGCTTGCTCAGAATAAAATAACTGTGCTTCCTACACACGGGCCATAACTAGTTCAACTCTGCCGATGAAACTGACAAAAACAGTAGCTCCTCTTCAGTCCAATACACTGTACTTGCTAGGAACAGACTCCAGGGCTATTTGTCCTTTGTATGGCAATGGCAGCGCAATAGTGACTCTTCTTACCAGAAAACAACTCTTGCTCGTAGGACCAGAAACTTCATGTGATTCAACTCCATTTAGGACTGGGAAACAAACTCTAGCACCCTTTACAAGAAAAACACTCTGCTTTTGAGAAAAGAGCACTCTTGTACTCTACTGTGTTTCCTACAGGGCCAGAACAGTGAGCTTGCTCAGAAAAAAAGAACTGTGCTTCCTACCCACACGGGCCTTATCTAGTTCAACTCTGCTTAGGAAACTGACAAGAACAGTAGCTCCTCTTCAGTCCAATACATTGTGCTTGCTGGGAACAGACGCCAGTGCTATTTGTCCTGTGTAGGGCAATGGCAGCGCAATATTGACTCTTCTTACCAGAAAACAACTCTTGCTCCTAGGACGAGAAACTGCATGGGATTCAACTCCATTTAGGACTGGGAAACAAATGCTAGCTCGCCTTACCAGAAACACACTCTGCTTTTGAGAAAAGAGCACTCTTCTACGCTACTGAGTTTCCTATGGGGTCCAAACAGTGAGCTTGCTCAGAACAAAAGAACTGTGCTTCCTACACACACCGACCATATCTAGTTCAACTCTGCTTAAGATACTGACAAGAACAGTAGCTATTCTTCAGTCCGATACACTGTATTTGCAGGGAACAGAAGCGAGTGCTATTTGCACTGTGTATGGCAATGGGAGCTCAATAGTTACTTTCCTTACCAGAAAACAAATCTTGCTCGTAGGACCAGAAACTGCATGTGATTCAACTCCATTTAGGACTGGGAAACAAACGCTAGCTCGCCTTACAAGAAACACACTCTGCTTTTGAGAAAAGAGCACTCTTCTACTCTACTGTGTTTCATACAGGGCCAGAACAGTGAGCTTGCTCAGAAAAAAGAACTGTGCTTCCTACACACACAGCCATATCTAGTTCAATTCTGATTAGGAACCTGACAAGAACAGTAGATCCTCTTCAGTCCAATACACTGTACTTGCTGGGAAGAGACGCCAGTGCTATTTGTCCAGTGTATGGCAATGGCAGTGCAATAGTGACTATTCTTACCATAAAACAACTCTTGCTCGTACGACCAGAAACTTCAAGTGATTCAACTCCATTTAGGACTGGGAAACAAACGCTAGCTCGTCTTACAAGAAATACACTCTGCTTTAGAGAAAAGAGCACTTTTCTACTCTACTGTGTTTCCTATAAGGCCAGAGGAGTCTGCTTGCTCAGAACAAAAGAACTGTGCTTCCTACACACACGGGCCATATCTAGTTCATCTCTGCTTAGGAAACTGACAAGAACAGTAGCTCCTCTTCAGTCCAATACACTGTACTTGCTGGGAACAGACACGAGTGCTATTTGCACTGTGTATGGCAATGGGAGCGCAATAGTGACTTTCCTTGCCAGAAAACAACTCTTGCTCGTAGGATCAGAAACTATATGTGATTCAACTCCATTTAGGACTGGGAAACAAATGCTAGCTCGTCTTACAAGAAATACAATCTTTTAGAGAAAAGAGCACTCTTCTACTCTACTGTGTTTCCTATGGGGTCCGAACAGTGAGCTTGCTCAGAACAAAAAAACTGTGCTTCCTACACACACGGCCATATCTAGTTCAATTCTGCTTATAAACCTGACAAGAACAGTAGATCCTCTTCAGTCCAATACACTGTACTTGCTCGGAACAGACGCCAGTGCTATTTGTCCTGTGTATGGCAATAGCAGCGCAATAGTGACTCTTCTTACCAGAAAACAACTCTTGCTCATAGGACCAGAAACTGCATGTGACTCAACTCCATTTAGGTCTGGGAAACAAACGCTAGCTCGCCTAACAAGAAACACACTCTGCTTTAGAGAAAAGAGCACTCTTCTACTCTACTGTGTTTCCTATAGGGCCAGAACAGTGAGCTTTCTCAGAACAAAAGAACTGTGCTTCCTACACACGGGCCATAACTAGTTCAACTCTGCTTAGGAAACTGACAAAAACAGTAGCTCCTCTTCAGTCCAATACACTGTACTTGCTGGGAACAGACGTGAGAGATATTTGCACTGTGTATGGCAAGGGGAGCGGAATAGTGACTTTCTTTACCAGAAAACAACTCTTGCTCTTAGGACCAGAAACTGCATGTGATTCAACTCCATTTAGGACTGGGAAACAAATGCTAGCTCGCCTTACATGAAACACACTCTGCTTTTGAGAAAAGAGCACTGTTCTACACTACTGTGTTTCCTATGGGGTCCAAACAGTGAGCTTGCTCAGAAAAAAAGAACTGTGCTTCCTACACACACGGGCCATATCTAGTTCAACTCTGCTTAGGAAACTGACAAGAACATTAGCTCCTCTTCAGTCCAATACACTGTACTTGCGGGGAACAGACGCGAGTACTATTTGCACTGTGTATGGCAATTGTAGCACAATATTGACTCGTCTTACCAGAAAACAATGCTTGCTCGTAGGACAAAAAATTGCATGTGACTCAACTCCATTCAGGACTGGGAAACAAACGCTAGCTCGCCTTACAAGAAACACAATCTGCTTTTGAGAAAAGAGCACTCTTCTACTCTACTGTGTTTCCTATGTGTTCCGAACAGTGAGCTTGCTCATAACAAAAGAACTGTGCTTCCTACACACACGGCCATATCTAGTTCAAGTCTGCTTAGGAACCTGACAAGAACAGTAGATCCTCTTCAGTCCAATACACTGTACTTGCTGGGAACAGACGCCAGTGCTATTTGTCCTGTGTATGGCAATGGCAGCGCAATAGTGACTTTCCTTACCAGAAAACAACTCTTGCTCATAGGACCAGAAACTGGATGTGATTCAACTCCATTTAGGACTGGGAAACAAACGCTAGCTCGCCTTACAAGAAACACACTCTGCTTTAGAGAAAAGAGCACTCTTCTAATCTACAGTGTTTCCTATAGAGCAAGAACAGTGAGCTTGCTCATAACAAAAGAACTGTGCTTCCTACACACACGGCCATATCTAGTTCAAGTCTGCTAAGGAACCTGACAAGAACAGTAGATCCTCTTCAGACCAATACACTGTACTTGCTGGGAACAGACGCCAGTGCTATTTGTCCTTTGTATGGCAATGGCAGCGAAATAGTGACTCTTCTTACCAGAAAACAACTCTTGCTCGTAGGACCAGAAACTGCATGTGATTCAATTCCATTTAGGACTGGGAAACAAACTCTAGCACGCTTTACAAGAAAAACACTCTGCTTTTGAGAAAAGAGCACTCTTGTACTCTACTGTCTTTCCTATAGGGCCAGAACATTGAGCTTGCTCAGAAAAAAAGAACTGTGCTTCCTACCCACACGGGCCTTATCTAGTTCAACTCTGCTTAGTAAACTGACATGAACAGTAGCTCATCTTCAGTCTGATACACTGTACTTGCTGGGAACAGACGCATGTGCTATTTGTCCTGTGTATGGCAATGGGAGCACAATAGTGACTTTCCTTACCAGAAAACAACTCTTGCTCGTAGGACCACAAACTGCATGTGATTCCACTCCATTTGGACTGGGAAACAAACGCTAGCTCGCCTTACAGGAAACACACTCTGCTTCAGAGAAAAGAGCACTCTTCTACTCTACTGTGTTTCCTATGGGGTCAAAACAGTGAGCTTGCTCAGAACAAAAGAACTGTGCTTCCTACATACACGGACCATATCTATTTCAGCTCTGCTTAGGAAACTGACAAGAACAGTAGCTCCTCTTCAGTCCAATACATTGTACTTGCTGAGAACAGACGCCAGTGCTATTTGTCCTGTGTATTGCAATGGCAGCGCAATATTGACTCTTCTTACCAGAAAACAACTCTTGCTCGTAGGACCAGAAACTGCATGGGATTCAACTCCATTTAGGACTGGGAAACAAACGCTAGCTCGCCTTACAAGAAACACACTCTGCTTTTGAGGAAAGAGCACTCTTCTACGCTACTGAGTTTCCTATGGGGTCCAAACAGTGAGCTTGCTCAGAACAAAAGAACTGTGCTTCCTACACACACCGACCATATCTAGTTCAACTCTGCTTAGGAAACTGACAAGAACAGTAGCTATTCTTCAGTCCGATACACTGTATTTGCTGGGAACAGAAGCGAGTGCTATTTGCACTGTGTATGGCAATGGGAGCTCAATAGTTACTTTCCTTACCAGAAAACAACTCTTGCTCGTAGGACCAGAAACTGCATGAGATTCAACTCCATTTAGGACTGAGAAACAAACACTAGCTCGCCTTACAAGAAACACACTCTGCTTTTGAGAAAAGAGCACTCTT